>NC_088603.1:153605890-153778390 GCF_036013475.1 Columba livia | reverse complement strand
TTAAATAATCTCCTGGAAGAATAATCTGGGAAATGAGTTCCTATACTGAGAGAAAAGTCTAAGATTGGAATTACCCTGCAGTCACTGAAACGATTATGCTGAAAACTAGAAAAACCTGAGTTTGCTGTAAACTAGTTAGTTCACCGTAAACTAGTTAAAATAAATAAATAGTTAAAAAAAGCTGATTCAGTTTGCCAAAAATTTGGTCTCAATTGATTAATCTGTCTGTGAGTAAATATGAACTGTAAATTAGAATTGTTGTGAACTGAAGAGGGGGCAGTTCTGGGGTAATTTGGCATTTGGAGTTCAAGGGCTGAAAAGAAGCTGCTTGGGCTCTGTTCAGATCTGCCCTCCATGATCTCCAGGGATGTTGAATTTATGATGTGTCGTGGTTGAGACGGACAAACGACATAGACCAGGTTCTTCCAGGATGAAAGTAGTAGATGCCATTTATTGCCACAAGTGCATTTTATACAGTTTTACCAATTCATGTGTCTCTTCATTATTGGTTACAAGTTGCAGCAGTAACATCTCATTGGCTAATTTTGATATCATCAATGTTACTCTTTTACTCCCTTCTCTCACACAGGTACATCCTTAACATCTCCGGATACTCCTTTACTCCCATCTTTCTCATGGGTAGGCCTTAATATCTTCGAGGCTAATTTCTGTTTCCATGCCCTCTGTCAGGGAATCCACGGACCCACCGTAGTCCCCCACAATGATGTTCTATTTCAATGACCAGACTGGCTGGTTTTGGCTGTTCCCTTCCATATATTCCAACAGATGTAAAAACAAGCCTTGCGTTGTGTCTCTAAAAAGAGACACAATAGTATATTCAGTCCTGTTGGATGAAAAATTAAAGCCAGGATCAGTCTGATGAAAAATTGAAGGCATCATTTTCTAACCTAAATGCTGAAATCCAGACTTTCAGAGGTAATTTGTATCTGCAGCTTCTGTTAATTAGAGTGTCAAGCTTAGGATAATCATGAACAGTAATCCTAGCAAAGTAAAAAACACTTGTTGATTAACGATTAACTGATGCATTTACAGAGAGGACAACTAGAATTTCATGTTTCTGTCCCCAGTGATTACACTCTTACTCCACTTTAATATAGCACCTTATTTAGAAAAAGAGAATAAAAAATGAATTTCAAGGTACGTGTTTATAACCCCCTCTACCTTATCTCATACCTTCCATTACTATCATTTTGTTGTCATTACACCTTGTCTTATATTATCCCATTTCTTGCTGTGTTCCACTGAACTTCAGGGCCACTCTTGAGTATATATCACACAGTGCTTAATGGTGCAAATGTTCATGTTGAGGGGAACAGTAGCACATGCAATGATATTTATAATATCCCTCATAATGTTCCTAGTCTGTGAGCAAGTTTGGTTTGCATTTATCCTGAAAGCATTACTCATAGAAGTCAAACTGCACAAAGATTAACATTTTTTAGTTAGAATTAGTTCTTTGATGTATTTTTTTGTGAATTACCTGCAGTGTTTTGTAAATCTCTGTGGACATGTTAATATACGCTGAGCAGAACTGTTCTTTAATTTTTCTATTATTTTTTTTACAGTTGCTCATGCTGCTTTTTTGTTTCCTTATCTCTGGCATGTACATATCAGTAAAGTTGTCCCTGTTTGCATTTCTTCCTGTTTTTGAGACTATTCTCAATAATTAAGATTATTATTAGGAATTGCATATATCCCAATGAATATTTGTGAGCTTATGTCCTGCCCTGTAGATTATGTGCCCTTTGGGAGAGGATTTATTGGTACTTTGGTGTGAACATGAAAATCTCATTTTCTTACAGTTATTATTAACACCATAGAATATAACAATAACAACAACAACAAAACCACTAATAATAATTTAGTAGGAAATAAACAGAAAGGTGGAGGTTCAGATTCTGAGTGGGTATCAATCAACTGATTTCCACCAGTTTAGACTCTGACCTGCAGCATTTTAACACCTAAGATTTGTCCACAGACATCAATTTGCTAGAGCTGTAGCACTTTACGTGAGTCTATAGTGATGGAGTGAACACATATTCAAATACTTTCAATGCACTGTAATAGAATCACACAGAATCACACAGAATCGACTGGGTTGGAAGAGACCTCAGAGATCATCGAGTCCAACCCTTGGTCCAACTCTAGTCCGTTTACTAGATCATGGCACTAAGTGCCATGTCCAATCTCAGTTTAAAAACCTCTAGGGACGGCGAGTCCACTACCTCCCTGGGCAGCCATTCCAATGCCTGACCACTCTCTCTGGAAAGAATTTCTTTCTAATATCCAGCCTAAATTTCCCCTGGTAGAGTTTAAGCCCATGCCCCCTTGTCCTATTGCTAACTGCCTGGGAGAAGAGACCAATCCCCACCTGGCTAGAACTTCCCTTCAGGTAGTTCTAGAGAGTGATGAGCTCACCTCTAAGCCTCCTCTTCTCTAGACTAAACAACCCCAGCTCCCTCAGCCTCTCCTCATAGGTCTTGTGTTCAAGTCCCTTCACCAGTCGTGTTGCTCTTCTCTGGACCCGCTCCAGCACTTCAATCTCTTTCCTGAACTGAGGGGCCCAGAACTGAACACAATACTCCAGGTGTGGCCTCACCAATGCAGAGTACAGGGGAAGGATCACTTCCCTTGTCCTGCTGACAAGGACATATATAAAGCTTATTTTATAAAGCTATAAAGCTTATTTTAGAAAGATATTTTATATTGCAATTAACAAATAGACTCATATTAAAGAGTTAAAGTGACTTTCTTCAGGGAAGGCATGCCGGATGGAACCCCTTTCTCTCCTTCCTCGAGTCCATTCTCCTGTTTATAATGTGGCTTATTACATTGTCTCTGTTGTGTACATTGCTTCAAGCTAAGAATTTGGGTTTGCGCTACTTAGAGCTCCTAGTACATAATTTGAGTGAAAAATAGCTGCATGAAAATAATTAACATAATATCAATGTGTGTAAATATAAAATTTCTATTTCATTTGAAAATAAATTAATGCAAAAGTCTCTTGAGAAGACGTACAACACCATATCTGCAAGTTCATCAAATTTTTGGGGTTTGGATTGTGTTGATGTTGTACAGGCTGCAAACATTTTGTTGCATGAAGCATATTGTAAGAGCAGCTCACACATAGGCCTCTGTGCTCCAAGCATAAATCATAGAATCATAGGATGGTTTGTGCTGGAAGGGACCTTCGAAGGTCACCTAGTTCCAACCCCCGGCAACGAGCAGGGACATCTTCAACTAGACCAGGTTGCTCAAAGCCCCATCCAGCCTGGTCTTGAATGTCTCCAGGGATGGGGCATCCACAGTTTCTCTGGGCAGCGTGTTCCAGTGTGTATGTGCTGGATTCATGAATTATCATTCTTTCACTTTCTACATAACAGAAAATTCTTCTGAGTGTATAAAATCCAAAATGCTGTTAAGACTAAAAACATTTGGGCTTATCTGAATTTATATGTGGTCAAAGTGAAGCTCAAAAAGGATTTTAATTTCTGAAGCTATGTCAGGGTTGAGTTCAATGTATCCCAAGGGCAATGAGACAATCTGGCAGACCTCTTAGCCTTTGAATTGAGCATATTAGAAGTCAGAAACTACAACGCACAACTTGGAGAGCCATATTGCAATGATATCCTGAGATTTTGAGACCCCAACTATCTTAGCACAACACCTCAGGTATGCAAGGATGGTATATCATGCCTTTTCACTATGTCATTATTCCCCAACAAAATTAAAGTCATGGATAACAGGCCTTGTCCTGAAAACCCTGCAGTTTTAAGGACAAGAAACCAATGTGATTATTCTGCTTCAGCACCTAACTTTGCTCCACGCGTGCTAGGCCACCAGGTTAGGACCAGGGTGTTCCAAACGCCAGCTCCCAATTTCTTCTCTCTGACTTACTGAATAGTTTAGCCCTGAGTCATAAACAAAGCTGTTATCCACCAGAGGAAAACAAATCACTCTGAGAGCTTTTCAGTCACTGGGATACAGAGAATACCTCTCTTATTCACCTCTCATGTGCGAAAGTACTTGCTCAAACAAGTAGTCCTACAGCCTGACTAAATTTGGCAAATCAGAAGTGTCCCATCCCAACAGATGGGAAGAGGGATGAGTTAACTCTAAGTGCGACACGCGCCCTGACTCAACAGATGGGATCAGGTGTGAGTTAACTCTGGGTTAATTCTGCGTGGTTATGTGAAATGAATGACAGACAATCACTCCAGGAGTCCAATTCAATTATGAGTTTAATAAAAGCAGCTGTTGGAATACTAGGTACAGCGATTAGTGGCTTGGCAAAAGTGTAACAGCAAAAGTCCTTCTGCAAATGGTGAATTGGCTTGTGCTGTCTGCACAAGCATCTACCTTGTCCTGCCAAAGTAACAAAACCCAGTCGTTTAAGGCATAACAAGGCCCTTTGTTCTGCTCATGATGGGGGGGAAGCACTTCAGGGTTGTCACAAAAACCTGCATAAATACTGGATATAAAAAACTGGTTTAAATCAGGACATACAGGTCCAAGACTTGGGAGTGAAGTTGAGCCAGAGGTGGGGAAATGTGTTTGTGCTTTTTTTTTCTGCTATTATTTCTCATTATCATACTCTCTTTAATTGTCAAGAAATTAAATTAATTTCCCCAAGTGTAATCTGTTTTGTCTGTAACGGTAATTGGCGAGTGATCACCTTGTCTTATCTCGATCCATGAGCTTTATGTCATATTTTCTCCCTGTGTCTTGTTGAGGGTGAGTGAGAGAGTGGCTGGGTGGGCAGCTGGTGGCCAGCCAGGCTCAACCCATCACACCTTAGTATGCAGCAACTTAATTCATTGAGGATTTTGGGTTTCTTTCTTCAGAACTATCATAGAGAATCTCTGCAGAAGGGATAAAAACCCCCATGTATTTAGCATAACAAAATAACATAGGTATTTCTGTGCTATACAATGTAGACACAGCAGTTAAAACACTGGACGCAGTAAGAACAAGATTTCTTCTTCTTTGTGTTGAAATTGATTACCTTGATGGTATGATTGAGCTATGGTCTCAAGTTAAAAGTTAAAAGCCCGAGTAAAAGGTGCAGCTATAAAAGTCATTTTTTGAAGGGGCCTGCAATTTAATATGAAATAAATAGGTAAGTAGCAGAAGGCCTTGTCAGTGGCCCTTCTTTAATCTCTGTGGCTCTGTGGAGTGACCATGGGCCACACCACAGTGGTACCATCCAACCAGCTACATAAAACATCCTTGCCCTCAGCGTGGATTTGTTCCTTAGCCAGTCAGATAGACCAAGACAAGTACTAGGGAGTTAAACTAAAGTGCATTAAGTACTTCTGCTCCTTTGTGCCTCATTATTTCCACAAAACTTAGTAGCTTTAACTCAATGACCCCTCTTTTCTCCTATTCTCCTACTCTCTAAATAGCAATACGATCAGAAAGTTGCACAGTGGCTGTGGAGAGTGCCACATGTTACATTAGATGTAAATGATTTAATGAATTAATTTTTTCACTTTGAAAAATTCCTACAGTCTTGTTTAAAATTATATGTGAATTTCCTGTTAGCAGAAGATCACCTTTAGGTTTGATTAGACTTTTAGGTTACTGAAGACCTATGTTAGCAAAGACATGTGAAATACATACTGACTTCCCTGATGTTTCCACATGGATTCGGTGACAATTGTGCCAGTTTCTGTTCTGTAACAGAAGTTTCAGAGTCATTGATGAGAACTGGTACAAGACTGTGATCAAGGCATGGTGTGGCAATGAACAGAACATCTAAACTTAAAAAGAAAAAAACAAGAGTTTAAACCTAAGTATGAAAAAACCCCCAACTGCATTATCTTGTGATCAAATGTACATTTTGTTGGAATATTTCTCTCACTGCTGAATTGGACTGAATTCAAACTGGTGATCAGCAGGTCAGGATAAGATGAAGGAATCCATAAAGCTCCTTAATGATGTCTTGAAATGCGTAGTCACATCCAGTTTCTCTGAGGTTTTAAGGTGCCTAAACTTCACCAGTTGGGGACTTAATTGGTATGTGAAGCAGTGCTGCATCATTATATTAACTGGAAAACAGAAAACGCCAGACATGAGACTTTCTGTAGCTGTTTGAACAGCTTCCTGAGGCCTCCACCCATCACTCTTACTCATTAGCTATGTTAGCAGGCAGCTCCACCAAAGTTGAAGTTATAGCAGAGTAATGGCAGGAGAGAATCCAGAGAAACCTGCAGGAAGGTCTAGTATCTGTGTTCACAGCATGAGAAATTTCATGCTGGTGTCTGAGCTGATCCATGAATTAAATATATATATTTAAGATGTATTCTGAGGTGACAACCTGAGGGGGAGAACTTCCCAGGTGGAAGGTGAATGACAGGAACATTCCCTGTGTGTAAACATCACAGGAACAGGTTGATTCCACAGGCTGTGCCGCTGTATGATGGAAAACACATTTTTAGCCCAAAATGTGTTAGGCAAACTAGCTGATGAATAAGCAGGAGAAGAGCTAAAATATCGTACAAGGGACAGGTGAAAGATACCTGCCTTTCATATATGATTGCCCAGGTAAAGAAAGGGGCCAGGAGCAGCTGGAGCAGTAGAAATCTTACTTCTGGATTATATGAAAGCCATCGAATCATAGAGTCATTTTGGCTGGAAAAGACCCTCAAGATCAAGTCCAACCAATAAAGTCCGACTTAATAATGTCAATAAATGATATCCCTAAGAACCACATCTATGCATCTTTTAAACACCTCCAGAGATGGTGATTCAACCACTTCCCTGGGCAGCCTGTTCCAATGCTTCACAACCTTTTCCATGAAGAAATTTTTCCTAATATCCAATCTAAACCATCCCTGGTGCAACTTGAGGCCGTTTTCTCTCATCCTATCACTTGTTATTTGTGGAAAGAGACCAACCCCCTCCATACTACAACCTCCTTTCAGGTAGTTGTAGACAGCGATAAGGTCTCCCCTCAGCCTCCTTTTCTCCAGGCTGAACAGCCCCAGTTCCCTCAGGCGCTCCTCGTCAGACTTGTGCTCCAGACTCTCCCCAGCCCCGTTGCCCTTTTGTTCCAGGGCAGGCACACAAGCGCTGCCGGCTGCTCTGGCGTAAGGACCAGCCGAAGCGGGTACAGAACAAGCACAAAACCCGACCGAACGCCGGGCCGTGCGGGCCCCGGGCGGGGAACCGGCCCTGCAGCCTCCCTGCCGTCCCGTTGCCATGGCAGCGCGGCGGCGTCCGGGGCCGGCGGCTGCGGGGAGCTGAGGGCGGCCATGGTGCGGAGTGAGTGTCGCCGAGAGCCGCTTTTCTCCCCTCCCCCGCACCTCTTCCCACCCCCGCACCCCCTCACTCCCCTCCAGGACCTGCCCCACTCCCTGACCGCCATGTTTCCTCTCCCCACATTTGCCCCCCTTCCCGCCATCCCCCCCCCGGCAACCCCTCTCCCCTCCTGCCTCCCTCATTCTCCTCACCTGCCTGGATTGTCTGTTTTCCCTCCTCCCTGCTAATAATAAACCATTTTATTTCACGGAGCCCCGCATAGAGGTGTGCTTGCCTCCCAAAACAGCCCAAGTGGGGATCCCCCGTGTGTGGGCAACCCCTGCGAGGGGGCGTGGAGGGGGTTGGTCTCTTCTCTCAAGTAGCAAGTGATAGAACAAGAGGAAATGGCCTCAAGTTGTGCCAGGAGAGGTTTAGATTGGATATTAGGAAAAAATTCTTCAAGAGAAGGGTTGTCAGGCATTGGAACAGGCTGCCCAGGGCAGCGGTGGAGTCACCAGTGGTTTAAAAGACGTATAGATGAGGTTCTTATGGACGTAGTTTAGTGCTAGAGTTAGTTTAGGTTATGATTGGACTCGATGATCCTGAGGGTCTCTTCCAGCTGAAATGATTCTATGATTCTGTGATTCTATTCCATGATTCTAGATGCTTTCATGGGATGTCTCATGTCTGGGCCCAGAGCTGACAGCATTGTCCTTTCCCTTCTGTTTTTTTCTACCTGACAATATGTGTATATATGTATATATGTATGCGTAGAAGTAGCCAATGCAGACGCTTTGTTGGAGCTATATAAAAACCCTGAACAAGGGTAAAATATCCTATACTATTACTCATGAAGCCACAATCTTTTAGCGGTAAAGCGATGTGATCTAAAAGACTGAGTGCTCACATTTATCACTCAGGAAAAAAAAAACTACTGAGGAATTCCTTTCCTCTATGGTCTTCTCTACAATCTGTTTTGATTGTAGATCATCACAGGGCTGCCAGTCCCTTGCTGGGCTCAAATATTGCTTTGGAAAGGGATTCCTTCGCTCTTCTTGGGGCTGGCAGGTGTCCTCTCCTGAAGGAGAACGGCTTCACCTCCTGAGCAGCGTGGTATGAATTTGAGTCTTAAAATGGTGGTTGAACACTTTTCTATAATGTAGGTTCCCCTGCTAGTTCTTGATACACCTGCAGCTGTTTATTCTTTCCATTTTGTTTAGTGCTTTCCTTCATACCTTCTCCTTTTTGAGTAAAACATGCCAGTTTTGGAAGCCCAGCTATAAGATCTTCAAGATTGGTTGTTGTCTCCAGCTGACTGATGCCACCCGTCTTCCTGCTGTGTTCATGGGCTCACAGGAGAAGTTGTGACCTCTCAGGCCACTGGTCCATTCTCCTGTTACTGCTCACAACATCAGATAATCTTATTAATGAGAAGTAATGTTACAACGTGTTCTGTCGATGTCCTGGAAAAACCTTTATTTAAAATTTATTGTTCTCTCTTGCATGTTTTGTTCCTTCATTCCTCTTAAATGAACTAGATAAGAAACAAAATGTCAAATATTCACTCAGCTTCTTACAGCTGGTCCCGAAAATAGGTCTCTAAAGCTCCACTGCAACTTCTATTGGGAATGATTGTCTCTGCTTTGCAAAATCTGTTAATGAGAGTGGACATTTTTGCATAATCACTGTAACAAACACTTCAATTTTCTTTTCATCAGCAAAGGGAAATCTGCCTGTAATAAAACTCTCTCCGGAATAGTTTGTATGACTTCCCTTTGTGCGAAAGATATAGAGCATCATGTTGTCTCCAGTGTGCATGTATGTGAATTGTGGAATATTGTTGTTTTCTTGCTTAAAAATATCTCTTTGCACTGGAAATACTGTCACTGAAAGATCTGCCACGTTAGTAAGCAGACCATTTTTTTTTTTTAATTTCCAGTAGATTTGCCAAGTAATTTATTAGAAATGCCAACATTTTCCATATTTTCTGTGAAGACTAAAATATTTAGTCAAAATTATTGCTTTTTTTTTTCTTTCTGTTTTTTCTATTATTTTAATCAGGTTTCATCAATGGGTTGTTGAAGGGAAGATGGCAGCAAACCAGCCCGATGTGGTTATGAAAGAGAGACACTTACCTTTCCTAATATGGTTTATGTGCAACCAGGATCATCTCTTAGATCAATATCAGCATTGCTGCTATATAATTCTGTAAATCATGTTAGATGAAACTCTGTTGAACAGGAAAGAGATTTAACCCTGGTAATCTGTAAACAATATAACATATGACAAATCAGTTTCACCTCTTTCCCAAGAGCTGTAGGAAGAAGAGCTGCACTGACACGTGTGGGTTGGGGTTTACTTATTTTTCTTCAGAATACTTTTGAAAGGCTTGCTAGTCTTTTTTTCTTTTTGGCTTTAACAATCATGAAAATACCTATGCTAATTCGATAAAACTCCAGGATTTTAATCAATAATCACTGCAGTTCACTGCTTGTCAAGGAGAGCAAAATGCTGGTGCTTTTTTGGTGCAGTGAGCTGGAAACAAAGTAATAGCATCCAGCTCAAGAGTGAGCACTGGGTCTCATAGAATTTCAGTACCTTCATTATTTAGAGCCTTTTCAGTGTTTGAAATATTTCCTGGTATTAAATATTACTATGGAATAGAGAGACCTGAACCCAATTCTCTGGTGTCTTTGGGCCACTGAAACTCCTTTGCTGGGCTTCTAATGAGCTGGTAGCACTTAAGAAATACTCAGGATTAAATTTCATTCTAACATAAACATTTATTGGCATGAATTAATTATGGCTTTGCCTCAAGCACTGAAAAAGTAAAAAATATCTGCCCACTTTCAGCATCCATCCTGCTTATTTCTCTGCACATGGTGCTGGTGGAAGAATATGATGGCATACTGTAGTTGATTCACTTTTTGTGAACATCTGGCATCAGGAAATAAAAGCAGAATACACTCCATTGCTTGTCTACATGAAATAATAGACACTGGATTAATTTCTGCAAAGGTTCTATCGCACTTTTATGGAAGACTCTGCAGTTTTTACATGGATTTTTCTAAATGTTACAGGTGACATGAGTGTGCTTCACAAATGATGTTTGCTGTGGCAGAATGGGCTGAAGTTACTTGGCGCTTGGTGTCTTTTCTAACACATTTTATTTCTGTTGGTGTATTTGGTATGGTGGAACAAAAGATTTTAATGATTTTGTAACTTGTTCATAAGTCAGATGGTGGAAAATGACTAAAGGGAGATTTGACGTCTAATGTTTCTTTCAGTCACCGAAGACCTTGTTAGAAGACGTGCAGAACATAATGACTGTGAGATATTTTCACTGGAGGAAATCTCTTTACATCAGCAGGAAATAGAAAAACTGGAGCATCTTGACAAATGGTGTCGAGATTTAAAAATTCTCTATCTTCAGAATAATCTAATTCCAAAAATTGGTAAGTGTTTTCTGGATATGTTTCTTTTAAATGGATTGACATGCATAATTTTGAAATCAGAAAAAAAGAAATTCTGTTAAACTTTAAGGGAATGTGGAGTGAGCAACGACAGAGAAGTTCCTTGTGGACCTGCTCCTACAAGGTTGCCTTTCCCTGTCTCTTTGGTACGTTTCTAAACAGCTCAGAAACTTGCAAGAGAAATTTTAAATGAAAAAGATAGTACTGAGATACAAGTCATTAGAATGTGAGTGTGGAACATCCTTTATTGATTAAAATCTCATAAGTCAAGATATAACCTAAATATCCTATCTTTTTGCCAAACAGGGCCAAACAGTTTTGGATATACTGTGGACTGTGATATCATAGGAGTAGCTCTCTTCATGCTCATTGTTAAATTTGTTTGTTATACAAATCTCTTAACAATGAAATAATTTTCATTCAGATAAAATGCTGTTATGCATAAAGTCTTAATGGTCTTCCAGCACCACAGGAGAGGTATAATTTCATATGGTCTGTGTTTTGTGGTGTAGCTTCATGTGTTTGCTGGGCTCCCTGCAGAGAGAGACACCAGGCCTTGGGCCCTAGTTTGTAGATGAAGAATGGAAAGTCAGAAGTGCTGAGGAATTATATTATCCTATTTCTTTTAAGTTCTTTAAAAGGAAAAAAAAACCTCTAAAATTTTAGGGTGAAATTCTGTGCTCAGGACTTGTAGGCAAAGGCTTTGCAATCTCTGGAGGGGCTCATCAGGGAACTCCTAGGGAATATCTGCACCAATAACATCTGCATTTCTTTGAGTGGAGGAATCTTCTCCCATAGAGAATAAGGCTTTTGAAACTGCTTTATGCTGTTTTGTCCCATCAAAAATGGGACAAAGTTGTTTTTCTCTCTTTTACTGTGCCCTTAGTAATGTACAAGACTTAACTAGTTGTTTTGTCAACACTCATACCTCCTCTAGATTAGCACAATATATCATATTACCATTCACATTATTGCTTTTTGGACACAAGATCTTTTCAGCAAACTCTTTTCCAAGACTTTCAATTTTTATCTAAGTGTAGGAGTTGGAAAAGTATACAACTTTCTAATTCATATATTCTTGTGTAACCTAACAGCTTTCCAAGATAATGCCTTAGTAAATAATGATAATGATAACAATAATAATCACCATGTAAGCAGTGAACAAAAGGGCTGCCAATAGGGGTTGTGTTACAAAGCACTGAATTTGAGAAGCAATTCCTCCACGTGAATACCAACATGTCCATGCAGAGCACACAGCAGTTCCAGGCACACTTCAAAATATCCTAGCACAATAGTTTGTATTGATTCTATTGGGATGTGTCTTTTTTCCTCTTAAAAAAGTGTTTATGCAACCCCCAAGATCTGACTTGCCTGCTAATCAGACAGCAAGTTGCGAGGTGCCCACTGTGTGAATGAGACCTGGTTCTTTTGTGTTCTATAAACGGAAGAAAACCCACAAGATGCCATTGGCTTCAACATTTGTCTTGCCGACATCTTCATGTGTGCAGGCACTGCCGGTACAGAAACACCATAAGTAAAATACACAACCAACCTAAGCTGCTCAGGTCCTTTCTGAGAAATTAATTTCATCGTGTTTGTGAATTATGAAGAAAATATTTCTCCAAAGTCTTAGCAAACTAAGTGGCAGGATTCATGTCACCAGACTTTTAGACACCAAAGTCTTAGACAGTTACCGTAGCCTCCCTTTATCACCAGTGTTGAAGAAAAGGCATGTTTTTGAGCATTATTTGGTTCACTGGTTCCAGACAGTCAAATTAAGATATGATAAACTGCACCTTGAAGAGCTCATTTACTGGTTATAGAGGAGCCTGGACGCCTAACTCGGGTGCAAACTTCATCTGCTCATATTCCTTTGTTTGTCGCAGCAGGGACAGTTTGTACAGCAGATAATCAGTGTGAATTGTGAATTAAAGTTTGGGATAAACTCTATGATTTTGTAGGACAGGTTTTCCTGTCAGATCTTCAAAACTTCTGGTGACTGGGGAGAAACTGGTGGACTGTAACATGAATTACACCATGTATTTTGTCTCAGATTTGTGTCTCTGACCTGTGCATCATGTATCTCAATGGTAGTTGCATTTTTCAGACATTTTTGGGACTGATGAAGAACATTGCTACCCTATTCCCTCTTTACCCCCTTTCTGTATTCAAGGGAGAAATTCTACCATTCTGACGCACCCCTACACATTGTGAACCTGCTGATTTCAATAGTTCATGGTGAAAATAATACAGATTAGATTCCAGATTAGGAGGAGGGGTATGTGTGTGTGTTTGTTGTTTTGTTCAGCCCGAAGCCATATAAATTCTTATTCGCACAACTTTTAAAAAGTGAGGGGAAAAAGTTACTTGTATTAACCCTGTGGATAAAAGATCTTTAAAAAATAAATATATACTAAAGAAGCCAATCTTTTCTGTATAAGTGAGTGTAAAACTCTAATTTTATAAAGCTTGAATAAGTATAGCCTGATCCTCTCAGAGTTTAATGACAAATGAAATGCTTTTTAGCCCACCATCACGCATTATGTGTTTTGTGTTTTATGGATTTGTAATAAAAACCAAGTGTTTATAACCTTCTTTATTTCTTTCTACATTTTTAAATTCTTGTTTTCGGATAACTCTTTGGCGTTTGTCTTTTCAGTAGTATTAAAATATTAATGCCCAGTATTTTGATACATGTTCTGATTTGTCCTTCCTGTTTTTCTCCCTTTTTTTTTAAAGTAAGCAAGTAAAATGGTAATGCCCTTTCCAGTGAAGAAAAGTGAAATAACAGACCTATGTTTTGTTGCAGAAAATGTGGGGAAACTGAAGAAGCTGGAATATTTAAATGTAGCTTTGAACAACATCGAACGAATTGAAAACCTGGAAGGTCAGATTTTAAACACAACATTTTGTCTTTTCACATTGAAACACATTGTTGTGACTTAGTGTAAAAGAGCGTGGAAACCAGTCCATATGTCCACTAGTAAAGGTGCTTTGTTGAAACTCAGAAAGAGCCTTTTTGTGTACAGCACTCCAACAAAATCACAGAATCACAGAATCGACTGGGTTGGAAAAGACCTCAGAGATCATCAAGTCCAACCCTTGGTCCAGCTCCACTCCATTGACTAGATCATGGCACTAAGTGCCATGGCCAATCTCAGTTTAAAAACCTCCAGACAAATGCTTCGTTTAGCAAATGCTTCCAACTGCTGCAGTTTAGTCATTGAACTGTGTTTTATTAACATTAACTGTGCTTTGCTGACATTAATTGTGTTTTGTTAACATTAACTGTGTTTTAACTCCCTTTTTCCTTACTCTCTCACCAGTGTTGGCAGCTCTAGTCTTTAATACTTTACAAAGCGGGAATCCAGATTTTTCATTAAATTGGTATTTCCTCACTGTAAAGATAAGATAATTTGTTGTCCAGGTTAGCTGGAGCAATGTGTTTTTCTATTTTAATGCTATGCAGGCTGCAAAAATTATCTCTTGTGTAATGTTCAGCAGCCACCTGCAGCAACCAAGTGTCACAGACAAGAAGGTTCTTCTCTGCACAGGTTGCATTGGCAGATTGGGGGGTTTTAGAGTCTTTCAGATGTTACTTTCCTTTGTCATTGCCTGAACTCATGTTTGCGTTTAATCCTTTATCCTGTCACTCTAATTACATGTGCAAAGATCTAGCGTTTTCCAAGACCAAAATCTAAGACTTAGAGCCACCCATAAACACATTCCATATTACTTGAATAATTTCTGACTTGATTTCTTTCTGTTTCTTGATTCTGATCAGGCCAGTTGCTGTATCTTTAAAATGTTCACCTTGACAAGGGAACAATTAAAACCAAAAGGCTTTTTGTTTGTTTGGTTTGGATTGGTTTTTTGTTGTTGTTGTTTAAGTCTACAACCTGATTCAAGAAGACGATTTCAAACAAATAACATAAATAAGCAATTAGTCTAAACACAAATTTGTAGAAGTTGAAGAAACGGGTAGCACATTACATGTCTGGCAATTCATTGAAAATCTTGCATCTGTTTTCATGCCAGTAAATGTTCTTCTGTCAGACTGCATTATTTATTACTGTGATTTGTTGTTTGCTAGGGAGCCAGAACCTCTGTGGATGAGGCTGGCAACAATTTGGATTATTTAAATCCCCTAATAAATCATTTTGAGTTGTCTATTTTCTTTCAGCTCCGTTATGCATAAAATACTTGCCAAATAAACCTGCGAAGGACAAGAAGTGGCTACAGTGATGAGCACCAAAGTTGAGCTTGCTCTTACCTAAACTTTTTTAACCTTAGAGTCAAGATTCTGATTCATAGTCAGATTATGATAAAAGGAGAGGCTGATAAATTTGGGATCCAGATTTCCCGGAGCATTTTGTTGGTTAAATTAGAGTGTCTGTTTATAATGAATTGTTTTGTTTAACAAACAATGTTTTTTCACTAGTATGTACAATTTAACCACTAATAAAGTATTTGCAATGATAGCTGAGTCCATAGTGTGGAAAACCTCATTTTGACTTGCAGTATATTTTTAGAAAACCTTGTCTCTACACTTGAATAATATTAGCTAAGGTTAACAGTACACAGAAATGAAACCCATAATTGATCCTGCTCTCCTGGAGAATTACACACTCTTTTTTAGCCATATGGTGAAGATTCAGTTAAGGAGGGGGAACATTTAATAGCTCATCTAGTACAGAAGCACTGATCACAAAGTTTTGATAGTGATAAAACCAATAATAGCTTTTTGATATTTTGTACTTTATTGAGGTTTTTTTTTTTTTTTTCTATAAATACTGTGAGCTCATAAACTGAAGTTGTGAGTCACTCTTTCACTTGTGGCTTGGAAAAGATGTATTCTGATAGGATGAAATTAGCATTTATATAGACAACAAATGCAGACTGTTTGATATCCGTGTGTGTGTGAGTTTGTGTGCACATTTATGGTGTATATCATGCGTACATTCATGTTCTGGACAAACTGAGTTACATTTCTTTCAAACAGGCTGTGAAGAACTGAAGAAACTTGACTTGACAGCAAATTTCATTGGTGAACTCTCCAGTATTGAGGCTCTAAAATGTAATATACATCTGAAGGAGCTGTTTCTAGTGGGTAACCCATGTACTGAATTTGAAGGTTATAGACAATTTGTGGTGGCAACGCTTCATCAGTTAAAAGTAAGATTTTTAAAATTGAATTTATATCCAAAACAATAACCAGCATTGTTCACTGAACATACTAATCGCAAATGAAATAAATGCCTGTGGCAGGAAAAGTTGGAACATTTCTCTTATTGTCCACAGGAAATTAAATTCTATTCTGAAGAATAAGTGGCAACAGTAAATAGTGTGATAATTAGTTCATTTTTTATTAAATCACATGTATTTGTTAACTTTTCTGTCATTTTCTTTGGAGATCCTTAAATAAAGCACTGAAAAAATAAACACACTGTACAGTTCTGACTTTCTTGTTATTTGTTTTTATATACACGATATATTTTAAAATTATTTTCATTATTGCATCAAGTTGGTACCATACCAACAGTATGTACCAAACCAACAGTGTAAGGCAGTAGAAAGACAGAAAACGATATAAAAATATACTATATTGCATTGACTGTAAATAGATACTTTGAGGTTTCCTGTAATGATGTACAGAGATAATTATTTCTTGCCATTGACACTGACAATCCCAGTCCTGAAATACACTCCCACAATTTCCCTTGGAGAAGCACAGACTCTTACTTATTAAGAGTCGATTCAACTCAACTAGTTGGCAGTAAGCTAACACATGAAAACAAATAGGTTTTTAATAGTCTCATGAGCTGAATCAAGGTCAGACAAACATCAGGAATGGCTGAAGGGACTCTCTCTGCTACATACTCTAATAAGACCAATGGCAATTTCTGGAAAATACAAAAGCAGCTCCCAGACACATGAAACCATTTTCAGATCTGAATACAAACTTACTATTAATTCTGTTTGATATAATATAACTTACATAGTGCTATGGAGGATGCAAAGGTGTATTTTTGATTTTCTAAAAAAAGTAATTTATCACAATTAACATACAGTTTAATGCTTGCATTGATTTGAATCTGTTTAAAATTTCTCATATATCTTTACTGATTTATTTTCCCTTTGGGAAGTGTTTGGATAGTAAAGAAATAGAAAGATCGGAGAGGATTCAAGCACTTCAAAACTATCCAGAAGTGAAGCAGAAAATCAGAGAACAGGAGCAAGTTTACCTTCTCAAACGGGCCAGAGAAAAAGATGAGGCTCAAAGGAGGATGCAAGAAAGAGAAGACAAGAAACAAAAACAAATGGAATCTAAGCTTGGATTTTACAGGTAAGAGTAAGCAACAACAGTTTGTGAGTAAACAACATTCTTCTCTTTCTCCATCAAGAACGTAGTTTTTCCTCATTAGATAGTTTATACAATTCCAATTAAATATTTTTGTTTGTCTTTTTCATTGATTCTAACAGAGTTATTTCTCCTCATGCATGTTACCTCTAAAGAAAAATATAATAATCTACAAACATAATTAATTAATTAATTACTGACCTGCAGATAGTACAATAGAATTTTTGTCCCAAAACTCCAAGCTAAACTGTCTGGGTGCCAAAACAGTGTAAATGACAACTTGTTTGAGGAGAACAGCTGCAAATTATTATTTAGGGTAATGTAGGGGTCCAGAGAAAGCACTTGTTCACCTGTAATTTCTTTTGCTTTAGCATTGCTAGATATGAAAACTGAAATGGAATATTGCAGATCTTTTGAGATGTAAAAGGAAGGAGTGCTGATATCTATGCTTTTTATACCAAATATCACTGAGGTTACCTAGAGACCAGAAAGATTTTTGTTTGGTGTCATCTTCCACTGCATTTGCCATCCATCTTATTTTTAATGTAGTAGAGTCTGAGTTCCATGCAGCTGGCTATGGAACTTTGTCCTCATAGATAACAGCTGTATCATAAATTTAGTTTTCTGTCTATATTGATAACGAATTTCTGAAGACTACAGTGTCTTTGGACTGGGGGGAAAATTATTCAAGTTCTAGGATGACACTGGAGGAGATGCCTAAATAAAATGTTGCTACCCTATACATTTCTAATCTACTGTTGGCTGCTGTTGGGAATACTTAAACATCACACGGACTGAGGGTTTTTTTTCACCTGGAAGCTGTGAATATATCTGAAAATTCTGCTCCTGAAAAAAAACTGTTGAACTACCCATCAGGATTTTCAGAGAGGCAAAACCATAGTATCACTTCTTAGTAAAGTCAATGGAAAATATTATGTCAAAATATGTTTTGTTGATTGATGAAAGAAGCAGAGCAGAGAATGTTGTCCAAATCTAGAAGATACTGTTCTTGGTAGCAATCATACAGCTATTAGTATTGGGTTAAAAAAAATATATTAATGGAAGAATTCATTAGCAAGTATTGTTACTTTTCCTTCTTTTCATTGGGATAATATTCCATGTGATCTTATGCAGCCCAGACTCCCCACAGAACAAAGAAAACCATCAGGCAGAAGGACACGGAGAACAAGAAACATGGAGAACAGTTGAAGATGAAGATGAAGAAGACAGAAGATTTTGGGAGGAGCCTACACCATATACTCCAGAATCGAGATTAGAAACTCACAGATATCTTGAAGAAAAACGGAGAGCTAAAGAAAATACAAGGTATGTTTTTGGTTTAATATACTCTATGAATTGAGGAAGGGGAAATTTTCAAAGGTGCAATGTAGAGGGAGGTGACTGCCTCACATTGAATGCTACTAAGAACTGGCAGCTTAAATCCCTGTTTCCCGTGCAAATATGCTTATAAAATTTAAATAAAATATGCAGATTATTCACTTTTCTAACATTTATTTATGATACCATTCATCTTGTTTTTCCTCAAATAGAGTTTTTAAATGTAATTTTTCAACTCAATTTTGTGGACTTCAGAAATTTCACGTTTCTGTTAGGTAACGAATATGCTTAATTTAGTTCAATGTCTGATATTCTTGCTAAAGGCATTTATCAGGACTGCAGGTTGCATTATATAAATGCCCTACAGGCCATCTTACAAAATTTTTGCACAAGTGACATTTCAGGCACCTTTTCTGTGTGTCTTAGATTTTTTTCATGTACTTTATAAAAAATATTAGTCCTGAGTATTAAAATTCTTCATATTATCTATGCTGTTAGACACAGCGAATGTGAAAATGTCAGGGCTCTGAAAAGCTTTTAAAACTTTCTGAAGTTGCCACTGGTTTTGCTGACCATGGAAAATTAATACAGACACAACCAAAAAAGTTTTATTACTGCTGGCTTATCAGTACCACAAGCATTGTAAGGAATGTCCTTTTTTTCTTTTTTTCCGGCCCTTTTTATATTTTTTTTTTTCTTTTCCTTGTGTAAAAGCCCTTGTACCAGATCACAGAATCACAGAATCGACTGGGTTGGAAAAGACCTCAGAGATCAAGTCCAACCCTTGGTCCAACTCCAGTCCATTGACTAGATCATGGCATTAAGTGTCATTTCCAATCTCAGTTTAAAAACCTCCAGGGACAGAGAGTCCGGCACCTCCCTGGGCAGCCATTCCAATGCCTGATCGCTCTCACTGTAAAGAATTCTTTCTAACAGCCAGCCTAAATTTCCCCTGGCAGAGTTGAGCCCATGCCCCCTTGTCCTATTGCTGACTGCACAATATATTACTAACTGCACGATATATTACTGGCTGTTCTATTTAAGACTTTTCTTTTTCATGTTGCTAAGATTCCTTACTCTTCCTTCCATTTATACAGGAAAATGCCAGTAACACAAATCTTAATGATCTTACAGTGATTTGCTTTGTTGTGGCAGACACATTTAAGGTAGTTTGTTTATTGCATTAAATCAAAGTCAGATATAGTTTCACTGCTGATAGCTGGATATTTGTAGTGAAGATTAAAGTCTCCATCAGTAATACGTATTATATTTTTTGAAGGAAGAACACAGCAAAAAATGTAATAGATGCATCAACAAATAATCTATATTTATGTACTTTAGTCATGTTGTATTCTATTTGGTGCTAATTGTAATCTTTTGATGATTAAAATTCTTTTTACTGGTGCAGAATAGTGACTAACAAACACGCTATTTAGAGATAAGCCAAGCATTTGTTCAGTAAAAGTAATTAAGTCACATGAATAAAAATTTCCTTTAGGATTGCTTGCATGTACATCAAATCAGTTAACAATAATGATACGTCATGATTAGTAGGACCATTCATAACCAGAAAAACATCCCATTGCATATGTTTAAGCAATCCGCTGACTTCTTAAGATACACCAAATAAATTTGATATATTTCTGTTTGATAATGGTCATTGTGACATGCAGAAGTTATTATCAATGTAAGATGTGATTTTACAAAGCATTTGCTCACCTTTAGATGATGCTTTTAATGTATGATTGGACACCTGATAGGACCTGTTTTGTTCCTGGAATAAGTTGTATTCCTAACATCAAATACCAGGTAATTCTTGCCTCTTGCCTTCTGCTGCTTCCTTTTTGCTGTCACACGTAAAAATACCAGAATGTGAAATTCTAAACCATTTTTCTTTCTGTTTTGTTAAGGGAATCAAAAAAGAGAGAGAAGCCTCCTCGGACATTGGTCACTGCAGAAGGAAAAGCTCTGAATGTGAATGTTCCTAAGTATGTAAGGTTAAGAGGTTAAACAGGGGAACTCCTTTATAGTTAATTTGGGCAACTATTTTAAGATGTGTGACCATACAAAGACACATGACAAATTCTTGTTGTATAGCTGGTGGAGAAACTGACTTCTAAAATTATATTCTGATGCTAGAAAAATAATTAGTTTTCAGTGAGTAATGTATTGAAGGCTATTTAATTGAACATCTTAGTTTCTGATGATTGAAGAACTTGGTTTTGCATAAAAGATACAAGATGTTTTATTCTTTTCCTTTCTATGGTAGGTCTCTCTTTGAGCATCTTGCTAAGAGTGGAAAATTTTAACCTGTTTGATTATTGAAGATAAATGTGTATGAGTAGCCACTTTAAATGTGGAAAACTACATCTAAATAATATTTCTGGACAAAGTCATTCTGTCCTCTCATGACAGATGTAAAACTGGCAGAACTGGGAAGATTCATTCACTTCTATGGCATGAAGTCCATTGTCACTGAATGAGGTCTCTAGTAACAGAGGCTGGTGATACCAGGAAGTCTCTTGTATTTTAACGTTGACAAAGGCACCTGGGTATTCAAGTGTTTTGGAATGAGTTTCCAGGGATATCAGCCATGCGTTACTGTTGGTTTCACTTGGACCAAGCTTTACTTTCCTAAAGGAAAACAGGAGATGAAGAGAGCAAACGTTGTTTCCTTAGAAATGGCTCCCCAAAGAGCCTCAAAAAGTGGCCTGTGGCCACTCACGTCTGCTCTCCTCTGCATAAGTTTTTCCATCTTTAGATTGATTTAGCTGTGTAATCAAAGCTAAGAACATGCTTATTGTTAGCATGATGAATGCTTTCTAAATCCTGGAAATTTATAAATCCATGTAAACTCAAGGAATTTGAAAACCAACATTACAGGATCAGTGCATAATATTCAGTTATAGAGGGAAAATTAAAGGTAGTGTCAGAAGAGCTCATGTTTATTCCATCTGTAGCAGAAGATACATACCAGTGTTGACTGAAAAAAATCTTACATAATTTTCTAGTTCAAAGGTGACAAGCCTGAAATAGTTCAAATCTTGTGTTAGTGGAATTTCATGATGCCTCCAAAAAGCAGAAACCTGTAGAATAAAGCTCTAGCTATGGATTTTTAGAAGGAGTACAGTCCACTAGAGTTCACTGTTTTTGTCACCTGAATTTTCTGGATTAGAATGCAGGCTGCAGATGTGCACACATAAAGCCAGATCGATGAGCAGTTTTTGTCATGGCTTCCTCAGGAATCTCAGAGCTCTCCAGTGCAATCTGGCAGTGTATTGGAGAGACAGAAATAAAGACATGCAAGCAGGCAGATGGTGTTCTCCCAAGTTTTTGTTTCAATGTGAAAGTACAATGTCCATAGCCATGTCCAAGCTTCTCTGAGGTTCTTTTGGAAGGTTAGCAAGAGGAATGGCTGCACCCTAATGAGAACAAACATGTGAAAAGTTTGAGTACATGAGCAGAACTTGTAAGACTAGACTGGATCTTCTTACGTAGTAGATGTTGTTTTCAATTTATAGTTGGTAAGATTCTTTCAGAGTTTTAAGGACTCGGCCAGTAGATCACAAATATGCAGCTAATACAACCTACAGGCTCATTTTTGGCAAATATTATAAAGCTTGTAGAATTGAGGATGCTGTGCAAATCAAGTTTAACTTTGGAAATGCACAGGCAGATATTTGTCCTCTAGGGAAATTAATTGCTACCAAGAAAGATGCAATTTTTTTAACGTATGATAAGGTTAGAATTACAAAGCTCCAGACTCTTCATGCTTTTTATGAACTGCTTTTTTCTTACTATTCTTATATCTTTTTAACAAGCAGATGTAATAGAGGAGACAGATTTCACCAGCAGATGTCTCTCTTTCTGCATCAGCAGACTGATTTTAATTTTAACCAACCTTCAGCAGTATTTTTTGTTTGTTTGTTTCTTGTGGTTGGGTGGGGAAAGCAGAGAACAAAAGTAAGAATGACTTTGATTCAGTTGCCAGTATTTCTTTCTGGGCATGAGGAAAATTGCTACTGTTCCTAAAATGATCATGTAACACACCATCTAAATGGTATTTGTATTAATCTACAATTGTTAGCAGTTGAATTTGAAGTATGTTTATTCACTCCAATTGTGTTCATCCTGGAGGTGTTTCTTGTCATTATTACCAGGCTTAATTTCTCTCTGAAAGATGATGAAGAAAACAACCAGCTGATCTTGGATCTTGCTGTCTACAGGTCAGTTTTTTTCTTCCTCTTAATTTTTACCACAGTGTTTCCAATATACTCCTCTCTGTAATAGGGACTTTTAAAGAGGAAAACAAATAATGTAAGGGGTTATTGAATCAGTCTTGAAGCCAGTGCCAAAGCTAAATAAACCAAAGACCCTTCAGAATGTTCTGTTACCCCTGAATGACTGTGTCCAACAGTTCTTCTTGGAACTGATGTTTTCTGCAGTCCACGGGCAGGTTTCCTCCACATGTGTCCTTTTATGCTTATGTAAAATCTTTTCCATTCTTCATTTTCGGATTAGGGTTGTAGGATATGGGGGTTTTGCCCATTCTCTGTCCCCAGCAGTGCTCTAGGGCAGTTCACCTCCCTCTAGTTAAATTCTTCTCCTCCCCAAGACAGAGTAACGGTAGCCTAGTCCTACTTTCTTTGCTTACTGGAAAGAGCCCATGGCCCAGCGCATTTCCCAAACTGTGCCAGGGCATTGCCTGGAAAAAAATGCCTGAACCAAGCCAAAATATGACAAGGAAACAACAATTTTATAGTATATACTGCTAAGCAGTACAGTGGCCTTGCCCACACTTCAGGAAGGGGCTGGAAACCCAGAAACTTACCTGTAACAGGAACTTAGAATAAAGCTTGAACTGCTTTTATAGCATGGAAACACTATTCAGGCCAGCTGTCCTTCCCTTAAAGCTCATTGATTTCCCTCAAAAGAGACCTGTTCCATGTTTCTAAATTATAAGAAGATTTTTTCAAATCTCTATTCAGGCATAATAAAATGTTGGATATGTTCACAGTATCACAGTATGTTTGGGATTGGAAGGGACCTCAAAAGATCATCTAGTCCAATCCCCCTGCCAAAGCAGGAACGTCTAGGTGAGGTCACACAGGAACGTGTCCAGGTGGGTTTGAATATCTCCAGAGAAGGAGACTCCACAACCTCCCTGGGCAGCCTGTTCCAGTGTCTGTCACCCTTACTGAGAAGAAGTTTTTTCTCAAATTTAAGCGGAACCTCTTGTGTTCCAGCTTGATCCCATTACCCCTTGTCCTATCATTGTTGGCCACCGAGAAGAGCCTGGCTCCATCCTCATGGCACTCACCCTTTATATATTTATAAACATTAATGAGGTCACCCCTTAGTCTCCTCTTCTCCAAGCTAAAGAGCCCCAGCTCCCTCAGCCTTTCTCCATAAGGGAGGTGCTCCACTCCCTTAATCATCTTGGTTGCCCTACGCTGGACCCTCTCCAGCAGTTCCCTGTCCTTCTGGAACTGAGGGGCCCAGAACTGGACACAATATTCCAGATGTGGTCTCACCAGGGCGGAGTAGAGGGGAAGGAGAACCTCTCTCGATCTACTAGCCACCCCCCTTCTAATACACCCCAGGATGCCATTGGCCTTCCTGGCCACAAGGGCACAGTGCTGGCTCATGGTCATCCTGTTGTCCACCAGGACCCCCAGGTCCCTTTCCCCTACACTGCTCTCTAATATGTAATTTCCCAACCTATACTGGAACCTGGGGTTGAATGTTGTGATGCTCTGTGCCTACTTGTAAGAAATGCAAACTAAAAAGTTTGAAAAATTCATCCGAGAAGTAATATTATAAAAGAAGGGAAACAGGGAATATGTGCTTGTGCATTCACTAGTAGGTCACAGGAACATGAGTGGATGTGTCATCTCATGAAGAGCAGATGTTAAAGTGGAGTATTTACACGTCACAAACGTTGTTTGACAGTAGTGAAATTTGAACTTACTGTGTCTTCCGTGAATGTAAAGTATTTCTATTCATTGTTTTCCAGAGAATTCTGTGAAAAAAAGAACTCTTCTTATAAATTTACTACTTAAGCCTTCAGAGAGAAAAGTAGTAAAATACTTCCACAATTTTAAATAGCAAATAGGTTAATTTTCATATTAATGTAAAGCACTAAACTAATAGAAGAAAAACCTTTTCCTTTTTCCAGAAAGGTTTTGAATTCTTGCAGTTATACAACAGCTGATGTGGTGGACTTGACTGAATTTAGATGTGATTCTAATTGACATTTGTGAACACACAGGAAGATCATGTTTTCTTCCAAAGACATTAAATCCTAATAATATTTCATATAACTTAATAAGTGAAATTGAAGCTTGTAGTTTATGAACGATGAAATCATCATTTAAGAGCTACATGGTCTGCACTGCTTATTCACTGGACTGTATTTTAGATTGATTAATTTATTTATATTTCCTTCTGAAGACATTTGGACTCTTCTCTGCTTGATGTTGATGTCCAGCCAACCTACATACGAGTCCTGGTGAAGGGAAAGGTCTGTATTTTCTTACTACATTGGTTTCAAATCAAGAGTTAATGCTTACCAGAGTTATTCAGTGGGCTCTGGATCTGGATCTGACTTTTACCAACCATGTGCACTTGTGCAGGAAAAATGCTCTTTCATACTTGCAGTATTTTGGACCACACATACACTGTGGAACTCCTAACCAGAAGATATGCAAAGCCTTCAATGAAACCTTGCTCTGTCTTTTTTGTTCTCTCCCTCTCTTTTCTTATTCCCCACACACAGTGCACCAGAATTCACTTAAGAACAGAGCTTGCTAGTTGCCCTAGGCTAGAATTTAGCAATTCATAATCTGGAATTTACAGCTGACAGAAACAAATGAATGTATACTCTTTTGAAAAGGCATTTAAAATGTCATTCCAGTTTTCTCTCTTCTCAGTGGTTTTAATTTTGTCATCAATTTTTTGAAAACTTCGAAATACTTAAACTGTAAACCAAAAATCCCTATTTTTTACTGTACCAACTGCATATGCAAAACTTCAGATTTCCTTTACTTCTGAAATAGTCTGGATAATCTTTCTCATTTAATTGCTAATATAAGTCAAGCATCATTTTATAACCTTCTTTAGAAATGTCACTTCAGGAATGACAGCAATTCAGGAATAAACATATGACTATACTTGTAAGTAAAAGCTGTTTAGCATGCTAATCATTTATTAGGATTAGTAATACTACATATAAAGTGAGAGGATTTAGACCTATACTCTCCTTAAGATCAAAGGCACATGCAAGACAACCAATCAGGCCCAGTCAGCATGGGTTTATGAAAGGCAGGTCCTGTTTGACCAACCTGATCTCCTTCTACGACAAGGTGACTCACTTAGTGGATGAGGGAACGGCTGTGGATGTTGTGTGCTTAGATGTCGGTAAAGCCTTTGACACCATATCCCACAGCATCCTCCTGGAGAAGCTGCAGCTTATGACCTGGATGGGTGTTCTCTGCGATGGATAAAAACTGGCTGGAGAGCCGGGCCTGAGGAATTGTGGTGAATGGAGCCAAATCCTGTTGGTGGCCAGTCATGAGTGGTGTTCCCCAGGGCTCAGTATTGGGGCCAGTTCTGTCTAATCTCTTTATCAATGATCTGGATGAGGGGATTGAGTGCACCCTCAGTAAGTTTGCAGATGACACCAGGTTGGGTGGGAGTGTTGATCTCCTGCAGGGTAGGAAGGTCATACAGAAGGGATCTGGACCAGCTGGATCAAGAGACTGAGGCCAGTTGTGTGAGGTTTAACAAGGCCGAGAGTCAGGCCCTCCATTTGGGTCACAACAACCCCACACAACATTACAGGCTTGGAGAAGAGTGGCTGGAAAATGCCTGGCAGAGAGGGATCTGGGGGTGTTGATTGTCAGTGGCTGAATGTGAGCCAGTGTGTGCCCAGGTGGCCAAAAAGGCCAACAGCATCCTTCCTGGCTTGTATCTGGAATAGTGTGACCAGCAGGACCAGGGCAGTGATTGTCCCCCTGTACTTGGCACTGGTGAGACCCCACCTTGAATCCTGTGTTCAGTTCTGGGTCCTTCACTACAGGAAATACATTGAGGTGCTGGAGAGAGTTCACAGGAGGGGACGAAGCTGGTGAGGGGCCTGGAGCACAAGTGTGATGAGAAGCAGTTGAGGGAACTGGGGCTGTTCAGCCTGGAGAAAAGGAGGCTGAGGGGAGACCTTATCACTGTCTACAACTACCTGAAAGGAGGTTGGAGCATGGAGGGGGTTGGTCTCTTCCCACAAATAACAAGTGATAGGACAAGAGGAAACGGCCTCAAGTTGCACCAGGGAAGGTTCAGATTGAATATTAGGAAAATCTTTTCCACCAAAAGGGTTGTGAAGCATTGGAACAGGCTGACCAGGGAAGCAGTTGGGTCACCATCCCTGGAAGTGTTTTAAAGACATGTAGATGAGGTTCTTAGGGACATGGTTTAGTGCCAGTATTAGGTTATGATTGGACTCAATGATCTTGAGGGGTCTATTCCAATCTAAATGATTCTATGATTCTATGATAGTGATGTTTCTGCATGTGTTCTGTCCAGATAAAATATATATATATATATTAGCATTATATACTTCAATCCCATTATTTTCTCATAGCCATTTCAGCTTGTTCTCCCTGAAGAAGTGAAGCCAGACAGCAGCTCTGCTAAAAGATCACAAACAACTGGTCATTTAGTTGTCAGCATGCCAAAGGTATGTAAAATAATCTGAGGAGATATCATACAAAGATACTTGAAATGTTGTGAGTACTTTGGGGAGGTTCTGAGATACAGGTAAAATCTGGCTGCCTAAAGTCTAGTCTTTCCCATCAGGACATATTTTCCAAAGAAGGAACATTCCAGAAAGACAATTTAATCATAGAGCCAAACCTGAGGATTTAAGACACTTTAAAGGAAGATTATGAAAATAGTATTCATAGAACTATTTGTATTTCCTTTATTTGCAACAAAACCAGCTTTTATATAAGAAAAGAAACTCTGCAAAATATGCGGTATTGTGCAAATGTGTAAGAAGATGGATTTTTTTAAATAACCGAAAATAAGCAACTTACCTACTTTATTTTTCCACCTGTGAAACAAAAAAATAAATAAATTTTTCAAAATTTATGTAGCATACATATGTATGAAGGTTATGTTTCCGTTGAAGGGCAAGGATGATCAAGTACTCTCACATCTCAGGTGATCAGAACAAGAGTTGCTTAATTCATTTTCCCTTCATGCTCTCCCTGGCTGGAAAGGATTCACAGACTGGCTGTACCAAGTATATGTAATCATAGAGCAAGAGGGTTGTGGCAACATGGTGTTTGAACTAAAAAATGCTGTGCAACAGTCCCTAGTACTTAAAGAACATGGGTAGAAGTGATATTCCTCTAGTATTCCTAACTCTGTGCTCTCCAGTCTCACCTGTGCTCTGATGTTTGCCTGCATGGAATCACACTGATCACAATTTGAATCAATTGAGCATTCTACTGGCAAGTAAAAGCAAATTGCTTTAAAGTGGGTTTTCTACTCTCTCTTTCCCTGCTCAGCCCAATTCTTGCAACGTAAACGAGAGCAAACTGTTGGGTATGTTCACTTCATTTCCTCTCCACCATTCATCTTCCCATGATTTCAGTAAATGTAGCTGGTACACTGGATACGTAAGTGACGTTTTGACTTGTGGGATAACATAATAAGCAGATGAGGTAGAATATAAGGTGGAATGAGCACATCTCCTACCCATTCCCACACTTCTTCCAAAAGAATAGAGAATAGAGAAGGAATGACCAGTAATGAGGAGCACTCAAAGACATGGAGGTCAGCTTGTCTTACTGAAGTACGCAATGAGGCAGGTAGCAGGTGAGCAACCAGCGGCCAGTGGAAGTTTAGGGGGCATTAGAGCTTAAATCCAGGGAAGATGCAGCAATGTGAACCAGAAAAGAAAGGGCAGAGGGAATCTGAGTGGCAAAGGTATCTTCAGGTTTGGGGCATAACTGGTGAGATGCTGGCAGAAACAGGAAGGCATTTAAGATGGGGCTTGATGTCATCTGGTGCAGGACTGGGCTCTTGGGCCTGCAGAAAGAACAGAAATTGAAGGGCTTGGAGCAGAAAAGGAGCTGGAAATTTTAGGAAGGCAGAGTTCTGGAGATGAAAATAGATTATATGGTGAGGTTCTGAGAGCTGTGGGAAACATTAATCAACTTCAGTACTGTGCCCTTACGCCATTATGCTTTTGGAGGGTTGGGCTCCTTTTAAAGCCTCTAGGACTACATGATATATTTTTGGCTTTCAGAAACAGGGTAACCCTGTCCAAGGATAGGGTTTTTCCATAGGAAAAAAAATAATTCTTGCCACTCTAGCCTTACCCTTCTGGCCTCAATGGAGTTCCTCTGCTATGTAGGAACAGTGCCACATGGTGCTATGACAGGCTGAGAGAGTTGAGGTTGTTCAGCCTGAAGGCGGCTCCATGGAGACCTTAATTGTGGCCTTTCAGCACTTAAAAGGAGCTTATAAGAAGGATCAGGACAGAATTTTTTGAAGGATGTGTTATGACAGGACAAGGGGTAATGATTTCAAACTATTATAAAAGAGGGGAGTTTCAGGCTAGACATGAGGAAGAAATCTTTTGCCAATGAGAGTGGTGAGACCCTGGCCCAGGTTGCCCAGAGAGGTGGTAGATGCCCCATCCCTGGAGACATTCAAGACCAGGCTGGATGGGGCTCTGAGCAACCTGATCTGGGTGAAGATGTCCCTGCTCATGGCAGGGGGTTGGACTAGATGAGCTTTGAAGGTCCCTTCCAACCCAAACTATTCTATGATTCTGTGATTCTAATCTACCAGAATATATCAATTACATAATTTTCTCCTGAAGGAAGAACCTTCAGCTGCTATTTAGGGTCATTTATTTCTCTTTGTGCTCTGATTTAATCCCAAGACTATGCATCTAGCAGCTTTAACTACTTTTGCAGCTTCTGGCTTTTTCCACTTGTGTTTTCTTCTAACGCTCCAGTCCCACCATCTATCTTTACCTACATGGACATCTTCTCATTAAATCACAACTGTCACTCTAGCATCAAGCACGCAGTTTCACCAGGAGTTTGAAGAATGCTTAAAATTGTACTAATTTGATTAAGAGTCGTATTTTGTTAACATTCAAAATTCACTCAGATGAGAATTTACGTGTTCCTAATTTTATTTCTTTGAAACTGAGGCCTTGACATTTGCTAATTGGATAATATTGTTTTAAAATGTTTCTAAACAGTTTTGTTTACTTTTTACTTGTTTTTTTTTTTTTTATATATATTTTAAGTACTATCGGTTTTCTGCTTTTATTACTCATGCATCTTGCTAGTCTCTTCATGGATGGTAAGTGTCTTAGAAGGTGTAAATATTTCAAAGAGTCTCTGGATATACTCAAAACTGTTCCCTGCCTAGAAAGTCATACCTGAATCAGCAAAACCAATATTATATCTTCATATTGTGATTGACAACAGCGTTTTTCTGTTATTAAGTTTCTATTTCACCTACATTTCACCTACCTTGATATTTTAGCTACACCTATATATTTTATCTAACCTGAGGGTCTGCAGCCTGTTTCATTTCAGGATGCTCAGGATGTCATGATTCACAGATATTTGTGAGACCTGAGGAGAGAGAAGCTCTATAGACTGAGTGGGTGTTCTACGCTTTGCCTTAGTTTGGTCAAAAACTCCTTGTGTATCTGGGACACAGAGAGATATGCGTGAATGAAATGCATAATCTAACATCTTCCTTGTCAATGAATCCAAAAATTTGCAGCTTTGCAGGTAAGGACCTGGGAGTCTTAGGGGACAGGAAGTTGAACATGAGCCAGCATTGTCGTCTTCTGCCAAAGAAGGCTAATAGTGTCCTGGGCTGCATTAGGAGTGTTGCCAACAGGCTGAGGGAGACAATCCTTCTCATGTGCTCAGTGTTAGTGAGACAGATCTGAAGTGCTGTGTCCGGTGCTGGACTCCCCAGTACAAGGGAGAGATGGACATACTGGAGAGAATCCAGCAAAGGGCTACATAGATGATTAAGGAGCTGGGATGGAGCCAGGCTCTTCTCGGTGACAGCTAACGGTAGGACAAGGACTAATGGGTTCAAATTGGAACACAAGAGGTTCCACTTAAAATTGAGAAGAAACTTCTTCTCAGTAAGGGTGACAGACACTGGAACAGGCTGCCCAGGAGGGTTGTGGAGTCTCCTACTCTGGAGACATTCAAAACCCGCCTGGACACCTTCCTGTGTAACCTCATCTGGGTGTTGCTGTTCTGGCAGGGGGATTGGACTGGATGAGCTTTTGAGGTCCCTTCCAATTCCTAACATTCTGTGATTCTGTGATCTCTCCTATGAGGAAGTGCTGAGAGATCTGGGACTGCTCAGCCTGGAGAACAGAAGACTTGAGGGGATGTTATCAACACATGCAAACACCTGAAGGGAGGGTGCAAAGAGGATGGAGCCAGACTCTTTTCAGTGGTGCCCAGTGACAAGACCAGAGGCACAAACTGAAACACAAGAGGTTCTCTCTGAACATCAAGAAACACTTTTTAACTGTGAGGGTGACTGAGCATTGGCACAGAGTGCCCAGGAAGGTTGTGGGGTCTCCATCCCTGGAGATACTCCAAAGCCACCTGGACATGGTCCTGGGCAACTGGCTGTATGTAGTTGGCCCTGCTTGATCAGGAGTTGGACCAGATGACCCCCAGCAGCCGCTTCCAGCCTCAACCACTTCATCAGTCTGTGATCCTGTGAACTTCATGGATTTGTGAACCAAAGATGGATTTGTGCTACTTCACATCAATTGCATGTAGCAGATAAAAACTTAACATTCTTTGTTCTGTATTACAGTCACAGAATCTATTCTCTTCCCCCAGGACTGAATTAGAGTGTGCAAATTATATTTTTGGGATACATATCCTTTTCAGATGCTCTCTTTCCATGCAGATTGTATTGGTATTAATAAGATGTAACCTAAGAAGCAAAGTATGATGAATGAAGATCAGTAACAACTGGAAGGTCAATAAATACTTTTCTTCCAGATCAATATGGCTGAGATTATCAACAATGTTTGAGAATACTAATAGAGATAATCAGCTTCATATGAATTCCTTTTAGTAAGATAATAAGAAAAAAGAGTTTCTGCAACTTCTTTCAGGCTGTATCATTGACAAGACGAATCTAGTGACTACATTGCACTATATTTAATCTTTTGTTTCTGATACACAATCATTTTAAAAATACAATTATTTGTGACTTGATAGATGGCCTAGCACATTCCTTCAGTAACTGAAATGTTAAAAATGCTATTAACTTAAAAATAGTCTGCTATAATATGCTTTTTGTAATATTATCCTGGAAAGACCTCTATCTTCTCAGTAACAGAACAGAAAGCTGGCTGGATTCAGTAAGGGGTTTTCACTTGCTTTAGTGAGTTTCTGATCAGATTACTAAATCTTTCACCATTCATCTTCCACCTGATTCATAGTTCCCTCGCCTTTAAAATGAAAAGCAAAAAGCCTCTTTACTTGCCTCTCCGATGACCTTGCCATACCCCATACATAGGAGATAATAAATTCCACATGAAGTAAAAGAAAGCAAATTATTTTCACCTTTTCTGAAAGTATTTTTCTTAAATGTACTATTTACTGCACAGCAAATCACTGCGGAATGGGTGTCTTTCTAAGGCAGAGCCTACCAACATTTTTTGGAAGGTCATCAGAACAAACTGAAGGACACAACATTCAGTGAAATGATATAGTGACACTTTAAAAGTGTAGTGTTTATACTGTAATAGTCATCTACACGAAGATTTTGTATGAATAAGGAATTGAGAGCGAGTATGTTGTACATGCTTCATTTTTTGGTAAAAATATTTGTGACATGAAGCTTTACAGACTTTGAACTTCTATGCTCTGGCAGTGTCATCTTTGTGGATAATGCGGGAAACTAAAACCTGAGAGTTTCTTTAGTAGACTTTGACCAAAACTGACATATTAAATCAGTGATTTTGTAAAATGTCATCAGTAGGTTACATCAGTAGCATTTTAATTAATGTCTTGGAAACAGGGTCAAAAACCAGTGTTATTAGCAAGCAGTTTTTATTTAGGGTTCTGACACATTCTGTGTCAAGTTTTAAAACTCCATTTTCTTTATTTTAGTGGATCAGAGAGCAAAATCTGGACTTTTTGATTAATTCTGTATTATATAAGCATTCACAAATGAATTTTGACAGCTTTTTGTTGCCTACGTCTTCAAAAGCATCTAGAAACATGAAGATCAATGAGAATTAGATTCCTTATTAATTTAAAACCAGGAGTGGTATATATTATCCACATCAGAGCAAAGGTTATTTTATAGAATTTCATTAATAATTCTCACTTATCTAGGTATGGTAAATACAGTAATATGTCATTACCATCAAAGGCATGTGGAGACATAGAGCTGTGGAACCCTAGAAATCTGTTCATCCTTCAGGATAAATGTGTTTCAGGGGAACTCTGTTACTGTGGAATTCCTGTTGCAGAAGAGGAAAGACATCATAGGAAAAAACTGTGACTGAAAAGATGACTCAGCTTAAAAATGTTTTCACATATTTATTTGATTTTCTCAAGTATGTTCCAGATTCTATTTAACACATCCACTTCTAGAATGCTCTGATAATGATCTTAAAAGAACTGTCCTTTTTGTCTTCTGATTAATGCAAATATTAGCTATAGTTTCATAGAATCACTTTCAGAAAGCTGTTTTACACTCATTTAGTCTGTCTTCTTGAATATCACAGGCTTTAAAATTCATACAGTTAGCTACTGAGCCCAAAGTTTTATAACTGGCCACAGTTAAAGCTGTGGCGGTTCTGTTTTCCAGAACAGTTCTCCTCACTTGATCAACGTCACTAAGAAATGGACAGTCAACTACTGGCTTGACAAAGATCACATACCATTGTGGAATATGGATTTGTGTTTCAAAACCAGGGAAAAAAAAGAGAGTATCACATAATTTTTTCTTGAACAGAGGCAGGAGGGCATCTTTTGAGTAAAAGAGCTCTTATGTCAACCAGTATTTGATAATTGATAGTGGATAATCTGCAAGGCAAATCCTATCCCTCCCCTAAGTTCCTGAATTGCTCCTTGTTGAGGAAGAATCTTCTGTTGATTGAAGAATCAGCAAATTTCATCACCAACTTTGATGGTGTGCTCTGAGGGTAAAGTAAAGAACATTAATCTCAAGAGGATGAAAGGAATGAGTTGTTGTTGTAAGAACAGAACACCAGAGGGCTCCTGAGGAGAGAGGGAAGGTCCAAAGAAACAAATTTTCCTTCACCTGAGTACATACAGAATCAGAGGGCATCAACCCCTTGACAATGAATTTCAGAAATGAATGACAGAAGCTACAGGATCTGTTTTATTTCTTGCAGATTTTAGAACGAAGACTTTAAGGAAGGGTCTGCAACAGACTACTTTCAAGTCAGTTGTACTAGGAAATAGTCAATAAAATTAACTATATGGTAGAGTTTTTGTTCTCCTCCTTTCTTTTCAAATCCTTAATGAGTCCCTCTCCCATGATGTTATTGAGAAGGGAATGTGTATTATTAACATAGTATTGCACTAGACAGCATGTACTTAATGACAAATATATGTATATATTAAAATACTGAAATAGATATATGTATACTTATATATATATTAGTATAATTCCATTCATATCTTTTGGTTAAAACTGTCTTGTACATGTGTTCCATGCTGAGTGTTAAAAATCTAACAGAAAGAGTAAATATCACAAGAGAAAATTTATCCAGACCCTCTTAATTCCTCTGGTATTGAGATATTCTTTAAATGCTTGTGAGCATAAATATCAACTATTGAGACTTACTTTTGTGTTTGTTTTATTTTAGGCTAAAGAAGTAATCTTGACTACGCAAAAAGTATCGACTTCAATTAAACATTCTGACTGCAATACATTGCAGAAAAATTCAAGAAGGTAATTATTTTTCGTTGTTCTCATTAGTTATCTTTTTGTCTGTGTGTTATTCACATGCCAGAATATACACTTCTTATTATGTTATTGTTGAAAGTATGAAAATATTGATTTGTAGAAAGCAAAACTATGACTAAAAGCTTTAGACTAATGGCTTGTCTGGTGCTGTTTATAAAGCGATCTGCTCCAATAGCAGAGCCAAAAAAGCACTTATTTCTACTGCTCACTTTGTGCCATCAGGTCATTCAGATTATTAAACTGGTATATGCTAAAACTAAAACACCACCTAAAAATTGCCTCTGCAGAGCTCCTTGCTATGCAACTTGAGTTGGAAAACCATTTAGAAAGCCACGATTTTGAATCTCTCTCATGAACGTATTTGCTCACTGGTGTAAATGTTGAGCTATTACAGTAATAAATAGGTTGAAAAAGCAATTCTACAACATTTTGTAACATAGATACATCCTAGTAAACGTGATGTAAACTCCAGCTCTTGAGTTATCATGGTTCATGGCTGCCAGAAACTAGAAAATATCAGTTATGCACTATATTTTGTTTTTACTCTTAGCAAGTGTTATTAGCCATTGTTGTAGATAGACACTAGGGTTGGTGGGCACTTGGCCTAAGTACAAATACTACGATATATCTTTTAATCTTTCCTTTTCCTCTTGCTATAGGGAATCATATTCACACCAAAATAAGATATAGTAACATCAAAGTTTGTTAAGCCGTGTATCTGTTTATATTTGAAATGTTGCATTTGTTTTCTTCTTTGATTTCATTGTGAATGTTGATAGAAAGGCTAAGATGTTACTGAAAAAAATAGCATTATGGATTGTCGGTATTCTCCTTGGTCATTCTTTTTAGTCTCCTTATTTAGGATACTGGCAAAATGGCTCTGCAAGAGTCAGTTGTCATTAATTCTGCTTTTTATTTCTTAGTTTTAATAAATATCAGTCATGACTTCTTTTCTTGAGTGATAGGGCAACTGCAAGAATTTGTTGAGATTCCCAATGAGCCACAAACACGACTCCTTCTCCTCAGGCAGCAGTGATTAAAGCAGTGCACCATCTTGATTGCTGAGTAATTCAAATATTTTTAAAAGGTCCAAGCCAAATGGTGGATACTTACTCTTCATGATATTTGAAATGGCAGTCAGGTGAAGTCCCTGATGACTGGAAAAAGGGAAATGTTGCACCCATTTTTTAAAAGGGGGTAGAAAGGAGGACCCCAAGAATTATCGACCTGTCAGCCTCACCTCTGTGCCTGGGAAAATCGTGGAATGGATCCTCCTAGGAGGAGGATCAAAGGAGCATTGAAAGGAGCATGACCAGCAGGTTGAGGGAAGTGATTCAGTCCCTTGACTCCACTCTAATGAGGTCCCACCTGGAATCCAGCCCTGGAGCATTTAATTCAGGAGCTGGGTCCAGAGGACAAAAATGACCCGAGGGCTGGAGCAGCTCTGCTATAAGGACAGGCTAAAAGAGTTGGGGTTGTTCAGCCTGGAGAAGAGAAGGCTCCAGGGAGACCACTTTTGACCTTTCAATACTAAAACGGAGATTATAAGAAAGATGGTGATAAACTTTTCAGTAAGCCCTGTTGCCGTAGGACAAGGGATAATGGTTTTAAAATAAAAAAATAGTAGATTGAGACTAGATAAAAGAAAGAAATTTTTCACCATGAGGGCATTGAAACCCTGGCCCAGGTTGCCCAGAGAGGTGGTGGATGCCCCATCCCTGGAGACATCCCAGGCCAGGCTGGATGGGGCTCTGAGCAACCTGATCTGGGCAAAGATGTCCAGGCTCATTGCAGGGGGTTGGACTGGATAAGCTTTGAAGGTCCCTTTCAACCCAAACTGTTCTATGATTCTATTCTGTGATTCTACTTTACAAAATGAATGTTGTTGGTTTGTTTGTTTGTTTGTTTGTTTTTCACACAGAAGTGCAGTTAATGCTTTAGACATATTAAAAGAAATCAGTTAAAAAAAAGTCTTATCTTTTTTTCAGGAGAAACTAGATCTTCCCTTTTTAGGTAACTGACATTATCTCTCTCCCAAATGAATTCTGCCAAACAGCAAAAGAGTTGGCAACTTGTGGATTAGGAATATATATTTCCTTAGAACCCTTTGTATACCTTTAGTTTTGGCTACACAGTAAATGTTTAAATAGAAGTAATAATGGGAACATGGATTTAATGGAAATAATGGTGTGAAATGGTCCACTTTCCTGCTAGCTGATGAACTTAAGATGCTCCATGGCATAGCAAAACTCCAATACTTCGGTTTTTATTACATTGCAGTTTTAAGTAATTATGAATAAGCTTACTGTGGATTTTCGCACAAATTTCACTGCTAAAATATTACAGAAATATATATCACCAAAGTAGAAGTAGGAAAAAAGTCGTTGAGTTACAGTTCTTACTAAATATAGTAATTTTTGACCTCTTCAGTTGAAAAGTCGCTGACTAGCCAGATGTTAAAAATTTGCTGAATAGTTGTCTCTTAGATTACAGAAGAACATTCATTACCGTGATTACACTTGACAGCTGCAGATGTCTTAGCTAAATGCTGTCAGACATAGAATCTGCTAAGCACTACATCTGTAGTGCTTTAAATCTCTTTAATTCTTGTTAGCTAGATTACATGATGATACTGTCGTTAGTTCTGCCACATAAGAGAGATTTCGTCTGTGACTGTATACAAAACTGCAGTTCAGACCTTCAAAAAGACAAGTTTTTATGGGAGGAATTTGACAGATTGATTTATGATATTTATAAAGCCTCTATTAATGTCATAGCTGAGTTTGCTGTTCTTTACTGTAACTGGCCTCAGAATTCATCTGTGAGATACAGAAGTTGAGCTCACCATGTGAGCGCAAGAGGAATTCAGATGTAGGTAGGAACTGACTTCTCTGAAGTTACACTGGAGTTATTAAGAGTAACAGTTACATGAAGTCAATAATCCTTGTCTCATACTCTCAGATTTAGACTATTCTTCCTTTAACATGTTGGAAAAGAAAAAGCATAAATAAAATTCAACATGTCTCTAAATGTAGATAAACACACACTTGAATTCTTCCAGTAAAGAAAGTTACATGGGAATATGTGAGAGACAGTTTTTTGGTTTTGTGGGGTTTTTTGTTTGTTTATTTGGCTGTTTTTTTGATTTGATTTGATTTGATTTTATTGTAGATCTTTAAATAGAGAGGTTGAGAATTACAGCAAGGTAATGGATTATTTTTAAGAGTCAAACGAACAGAGAAGCAATTTTTAGGGTACTTCACAAAGCAGAATTAAAAACAAATCAGCAAGTTCTGGTCTGTACACACCTTTTGTGTAGAAATAAGGAATCTAAGGTAGAGGTGATTTCTGTTTGAGTAGTTCAAGCATTGCAAATCTGGCTGCTATATGTGTCTTACTTGTCTTAGCTAAGTAAAATTGCACTGGTTGAGTAAGCCAGTAGGTGCTCTAGAAAATAATGTGTAATGCTTTAGGTTAGAAATCTGATTTACATTCAACTGGAATCAGGTCTTAGTGACAGTATATAATTTCTGGCTTTTTGGGGGCTAGTGTTTTTTTTTGTTGTTGTTTGGTTTGGGTTTTTTTCATTGTCTTTGTTTGGTTTTGCTTTTTTATTTTATTTTATTTTTTTTAAAATCTGGGTTCTTAACAGGAAAACAAAAAGAAGGATGCTGCTGGAATGTCCACCATCTGCTGCTACACCCATAAATGCTTTTGAATATGTTATTCAGTTTCAGCCACATTTCACTAGTTGGGAGAGACACTGAATATAAAAAAAATGCCTGCAAGTGATGTTGAACTTGAGGCCAAAATCTTGGATATTTTTAATCACTGTATTGGATTTTAAATACAACCTTTTCCTAGCGAATGTGTCGTCATAAGACTCATTGACAGAACTTCCTTTATGGTTTATAGTTTCACAAGGATAAACAAACATTAATTTACTTTTCTTGGAGAACTTATTATTTTTAGTTGAACTTTTCTCCATTTATTAAGAAGGAAAGGTTAAAGACTTATTGTTCAAAAAACTCTTTACATTTGTCTCACTTGAGATGTAGGAGTGTTGCTGAAGACAGGACATACTTCAAAGCTCTGGTTTACTGGATAATCCTGATTTAGGTTGGTTCATCTTGGTGGAGAAGATGCACTGAACAAATTTATGGGAAAAATTTGTAGATGTAAGGGTAAGAATCTTTCCTGGGGAGTGGGGAGTCCTAATTTGGATCCTTGAAAGAATCCTTGTGAAGTGTGGGAATACTCCCTTTCTATTAATTAATGGCTGAGAGTCTCTCCCAGTCTTACATTTCTACACACAGAGGGATAGAGGTGTGACAAGTTGGAAAGGAGGGAACTTCATGTTGCAAAGAAAAATACGGTACGAGAAAATGAGAAATTTCCTCAAGACTTGGAACAGGAGGTAAGATGAGGCCAGAAATCGAATGGAGCTGTAGGCAACCTCACCTGAAAGAACTGCAATAGGATTTACGTGGTCTTTCAAAACCCAGATTCACTTCTGTGTCTAAACCAAGCACAAATATTTTAACTTGAAGAAAGCTCAGTGCATCTGAAGTGTGGCCTGCATGAAAGATGAACTGATATGTGGAAAGATCACAAATGGCAAATCAGTTGTCAGTTCTACTGAGAGGTAATGTTTGCCTTCTATAAATACCTGGGAGATGCTGGTAAATCTTGAGAGCTGAATAGATTTGCAGAAATAATAGTTTCAGGCTACACAGTTTGTTAGCTGTCGTGAAGACACTGAGAATTTTTACAATACAAGTTACATTGTCTGGGAAAGGAGGAATCATAAGAACTTGGCTTCTTAACCAGAAAGTGGAGTCAGGTATGACTAAGCAACATATTAAGAAGGCTTTTTATTCATATTAAAGTATAGATCCATTTGCATTCTTTTGGAGGCCTGGAGTGAATCAAAGGAGAGGGTACACATCTCTAGCATTTGACTAATGAGGAGAATAAAAGGTGGGATCCTTTAGAAGTGATTTGAAAATGCATTTGCACGCACAGGCATCTGGTAATCCACAACTGTAATAAGGGCAAGAAGACTTCAGGAACGTGCCCTTCTGGAGAAAAGTATTTTCAAGAATACTCTTCAGTTAATTCTTGATCACTGCAATCTAAAGTAATGTCTGGTTGTCCATATGTGACATGGACAAAAGACCAAGGGCAGAGATGTACTTTAATGTCTCTTTGTAACATTCCACAACTTTATAAACAGTCTTAACACCTTGCTAGAGTGAAATGTATTTTCAGAGTAAACTTCCATAATGTTTAAACATTAGGGGCTCAGCTTGAACTGACAAATATAACAGTGCTTTTTATTTTCTACAAGTTATTCAAGGAGTGAAAATAAGATGGTATTATAGCCAGATCTAGAAATTCAGGGTCAATTTCCATATTGCAGGTATTGCAGCATATTTCTTGCTAATGAGCAGGGTGAGTTCGAAATTTACTTTACTGAAGTGCAAAAGAAGGCAAGGGATAGAACAGTGGAGTTGAAAATGTCACAGTGACTATGATTTTCTGTCTAACGTTTAGAAACTTAGATGCCAGTATTACATATGTGCTCAGACCGATGAATCCAATTTGCATGATGTTTTTTTCTTTTAGAACAGAACGACCTATGCATTGTCAGCCTTTTCTTTATCAGAACTTTTTACGAGTGATTTGTTAGTTCTTCTTGACTGTAGTTTAGTCCTTGAAAAATGAATTTGATTCTACCAGCCATTGTGCATTCCCATCTTCCCAATGATCCACTGATTCTGAAGACACCAATTATAGGTTCATTTCAGAGAGGCCACTTACATGCTGAAAGATCGCAGAATCACAGAATTGACTGGATTGGAAAAAACCTCAGAGATCATCAAGTCCAACCCTTGGTCCAACTCCAATCCATTGACTAGATCATGGCACTAAGTGCCATTTCCAATCTCAGTTTAAAATCCTCCAGGGACAGTGAGTCCACCATCTCCCTGGGCAGCCATTCCAATGCCTGACCACTCTCTCTGTAAAGAATTTCTTTCTAATATCCAGCCTAAATTTCCCCTGGCAGAGTTTAAGCCCATGCCCCCTTGTCCTATTGCTGACTGCCTGGGAGAAGAGACCAATCCCCACCTGGATAGAACTTCCCTTCAGGTAGTTCTAGAGAGTGATGAGCTCACCTCTAAGCCTCCTGTTCTCCAGACTAAACAACCCCAGCTCCCTCAGCCTCTCCCCATAGGTCTTGTGTTCAAGTCCCTTCACCAGTCGTGTTGCTCTTCTCTGGACCCGCTCCAGCACTTCAATGTCTTTCCTGAACTGAGGGGCCCAGAACTGAACACAATACTCCAGGTGTGGCCTCACCAATGCAGAGTACAGGGGAAGGATGTATTAATATACCAGATATATATAAAACCATGATTATTTGCTTAGATTACCTGGTAGATTTTTGTAAGCCTGTTTTCAAAAGTTGAGACCAAAGTATGGCAAGTGCCTGACGTTCATAATCAGTTTTTAATGTACGTAGATAAAGATTTGTCTTTCTCAAAGCTCTGAAAGAATGTAAAATTTCATATACTGGAATCACTCTATTTTCTTATTCATTGCTTTATTTTCTTATTCATTGCTTTATTTTCTTATTAATTTCTTATTCTTATAAGTACTTTTTCTAAGTTGATAATGACTTTTTTGCTGTTTCGTTCACAATTTTAGAAGACTGGAAAAAGTTCCTCTCCAAAGCTGTTGTTTGTAACTTATGAATATCTTTGGAAATTCTGATTCCAGAAAGGAAACTTTCAATCAAATGTCAAAACCATTATATTCTGGATCAAGCATATGAGAAATCTTTAGCAATCTAAATTTTATTGAAATTCAGAAGTTGAAACAGGGAAATATAACTGTCAAATCATTAAAATATCAAATATGGGTATTAAGAACTGTGTGAACAAAAGTGTAAATTGTAAAAAAAAAAATATCAAATTATCAGATATGTGCTCTGTCACACACCAGATTGTTCAGCAGGCTGCGGTAGTTAGGCAAAATGGAAAGACTGACCTTCTTTATTATGGAGTCTTTTAGTTTTCTTTTTTAAAAGCATTGTTGATCTATGTGGAGATAGAAATAGCCTTTCCAAGGGACTAAAAAAAAAGCCAGGAAAAAAAGAAAGGATTTAATCCACTATTATTTATTTTTGTACGGCGCTCTATTCTTTAGACCATAAATCTCACTTGAGCAGAGAACACTCAGCAGTAGCTAGCAGTGTGAAAAACTGTGAACTTCATTTTGTTTAAATGCCTGAAATTGAAATAATTTGCAAACATCGAGATTTCCAGATGTGCCGCAGCCAGTCCTGCAAGAAGTATTATTGTTTTCATCACTGTCATCTTACTGTTGCTCATGGAAGAGCTTCAGCAACAAGATTATTTTTATTCTACTAAGTAGAATTGCCTGGAAAAAATGTTTAGATGACTTAAAACTAATTCTTTTTTTTTTTTTTTTTCAAAAATGTTAGTCCTAATGTAATCAATACCCAGCTTCTTTTTGCGTAAATTACATTATGAGAGGGGCAGATTCTCAGCAGATGTGTTGTCACTGCACTGACTTCTGCATAACCAAGTCTCGTTGTCAGCCAACTGCTTGTATCATGGTAGCTGAGAAAGCACTATGGAGCTTTACTAAACAAGGATGGAATGTTTGATCCTGTGCATATAAGTACGTAAAAATCCACTTCCTTTCTGGAAAAACTTCACCTGAACTTGATTCTTGGTCTTTCATTGTCTGTTGTTAAGAGATACTTCTCGATAACATGTGCTGATTAAATTTGGAGAATGAACTGATGTATATAATCATAATATAATTAATTCCTGATGTATTGAAGTTTAGTCTGATACTAAGCAAGGAGACATTAAAACTCTATAGAGTTTATTGTATTTTCATGACTAGCGATTTGTACAATTTTAGAGCTGTTGAACAAACGTAAAATACCACTACTAATGAAAATACTTTAAATCAAGGAAAATATGTTCTAACATGTGAGAGAAGCACAGGCTGAGGGTAATTCATTTTCATATTTATGCCTTATTTTTGTTCTGAGGTGCTTCAGATTAGTGGTGACATTAAGAGTCTAGACAGTGTGCCCTCTTTGGGATCTCCATAACAGCTATGGATAAAGTGATTCCACGTCACAGCACATTTTATAAATTACACATAAAGCAAAAATATCTCTTACCTTTTGGAGACGAACATTTTCTAGAATGTTGCCACAAATTGAATCTACTTTTATTTCCTTAAACTGTATAGTATAGGAAAAAATTTAGCCTTATATATTAAAGAGCATTCAGGGTAAAGAAAAAGGAGTTTTCTTGTATCTGTCTTCATTACCGATAAAATTCTCCACCTAGTTGTTTTTGTTTGTGCCATTTTTTGGAAAAGGTTATTCTGATTATTAATTCAGGGTGTTTCTCTGGTCATTTTTCACTCCACAAAGTGATCAAATAATTTTTATAGCACAAGAAAAATCTAATGGCATAAGGAGAGAGGAGGAGAGGAGAAGGGAGATGGAGAGGTAGAGGGAAAGGGAGAGGGAGAAGAAGGAAGAGAAGGATTAGGAGGAGGAGGAGGAGGAGGAGGAGAAGGAGAAGGAGAAGGAGAAGGAGAAGGAGAAGGAGAAGGAGGAGAAGGAGAAGGAGAAGGAGAAGGAGAAGGAGAAGGAGAAGGAGAAGGAGAAGGAGAAGGAGAAGGAGAAGGAGAAGGAGAAGGAGAAGGAGAAGGAGAAGGAGAAGGAGAAGGAGAAGGAGAAGGAGAAGGAGAAGGAGAAGGAGAAGGAGAAGGAGAAGGAGAAGGAGAAGGAGAAGGAGAAGGAGAAGGAGAAGGAGGAGAAGGAGGAGGAGGAGGAACCTCCCATGAATCCCTCTACATCTCTTCTCTCCAGGACGGTGATCCCGCACACAGGTATGGGCTGGGACATCTGCTCAGATCTCATGGAGCCTTGATGGAGAGGCGCTGGCAGAATTCAGAAGCTGCTTGGCAAAACTGTCTTCATTTTAACAACTAAAGATGGTGTATTTTCATTTAAAAATCTTTTAATGTACTTCATTTTCATTACCTGTGTTGTCATAAAAAAATACATTATTTCATCCTGTGACTTTGCTACTTTTTTTGGTTATCTTAGTTCTAATGAGCCTTTCTAATCTCTGGGGTAAAAATGTAGTTTTCTCACAACTTTTAAGAGTGACACACTGTCTTTTGTAATGTTGAGCTTGGAACTTTGACCCAAAGTAGTACAAAATGAAAATTGGTATAGAGATGTACAAGTCATGTTGGAATTTGCAGAAATTAGAACATCCATTTCCATTTTGCCGTTTTTCATGTAAACAATTACAAATTACTTGAAAACAGGCTAGATTTTTTTTCTATTTAATTGTTGACCTCCTGTGTTAGAGAAGAACAGTGGCTTTAAATGCTACAAGACAGAAAGTATAAGAATATTTCAAATCTTTGGTCATAATTTGAAGTGGATAGGTTGCCTTAATGAGTGGCCTGTACATATTTCTAAGTGTGATCTAAAAGAATATCCTTAGCAGCAACAGAATCTGGAAATTCTGTTATAACTCCAGCCTTTCTTATAGATATACATATGTACTTCTTTTCATAATACAAATATGGTGAGGATTCATATTGCCAAAACATAAGAATTGGCTCATAAAAGAAAATAAGTTAATACAGTTACATTTACTCTCTAAATAAAAGTATTCCTGCTTTCCAAAGATGGACCTCTCGCACAGTCTGAAGGATCTGTGTTAAAAAGAACAGAAAAAGAACAAAAATCCAATTAGATTAAAAAAAAACCTGTCATACCAAAAGCCAACCATTTGTAATGTGATACCAGCAGTCACCATGTTCTGATAGAAAGCAAATTACAGATATCAAAAAATTAACTTTCGATGTTTGTAGGCCAAAGATTCTTTTGTAGAAAATGTTAGAGGTTTTATAATACATTTCTGTGTTTACACTGAGTTTTTTTATAACAATCCATTTTCAAGCTATAAGGACACTTAATTCTGGTTTAATTGGACTCAGTAACAACTCTTGCACTGAAGTCAACAGGTTTATAAACAGGCATCCAAAATAGTTATATTATCTTTGATACTGAAAAAAAGCTTTTTCCATTTGTTTGCCTCTTGTTGCAGGAGTGGACAAGTTGAGAAATTAGAAGTGGATCCTAGTAAATATTCATTCCCTGATGTGACAAAGATAATCCAAGAAAAGGAACTAGTTGGGCAGGGACCTATTAGGCTACAACCAGAGAAGATTACAAGGACTGAGAAGAGTTATGTTGATTTTGAAAATAATGAAGAAGTTCCTCCCTTAATTTGAAACACTGTTAAACATTCCCTTTATATGTGGCATGTATGTTTGACATGTTTCCATGACCCCATGTGAAAAGTAAGTATAATATAGCTGAAGTTGGAAATATTATTACCTTTCTTATCAATAACTTTGTTATGCCTGTGTTTTCTGCAGTGTTTTCTGTTATTGTTACCTTCCTTATGAATAACTTTGTTATGCCTGTGCTTTCTGTGTTTTTTTCTGTTACTATATTACTATAAAAATTCTTATTTTCTAGATTGTTTACTTAGTAAGTCTCAAATCAGAGTGGGAGCCATGTAAGTCGGACTTTGTCATTTCTTCAAAGAATTTACAGTCTAGCTTGAAAAATGACATATTACTGTAGAAAAGAAAGCACTTGTAACAAGATTTATGATACTTCTGACTAAACTGAAGAGAACAAAAATCTGCGTGTATCCCTTCAGTGTTTTCTTTTTCATGAGGACAACACTAAAAGAAAACAATGTATTCTGAGAGTGAGAGATGTTGCTCTAAGCCACCATGTACCAGTGAATTTTCCAGAGTAATGCAGAGCTCCTGGATTCTGGAGCTGGTATAGCAATGCCGCTCCTTGAAGATTTTGGGAGAGAATAATTTCAAATGCAGTATATCAGCTGTGGCACCACAGGGAAGCTGGGAGATATCAGCCAGATCATTTTTGTTCGTCTTCATGCAGCCTCTCTAAACGGCTCCAGCTTTTTCAGGATCCAATCAAAGAATCAAGACTCATTTTTAGCTGTTGGAGAAAAATAGCTTGAGCAGCTGTAGTGGGATGAGCTTCTTCTTCCCTGCCCTCCAGCCTATTTGTAGCAACCAGAAGCTCCATTAGCATATATTTTTCCCTCAGTTTCTGGACTGCCCCATGAGTCAAACAGGCAACATCAAAGAACAAATGTATACCGGGTTACATTAAAAAATTATTGCAATTTAGCAAGACCAATTTTCTTCTGTTTTTCTTTTTATTCCTGCCCTGATTTCCTGCAACAACAAGGCTTATGTAATTCTTAACTCAGTGAAAACCATCACTGAGTACTAAACAGGGATTCTCTTGATGCAACTGCTGTTGGGGAGAGACGACTCAGCCATTAGGTGTTCCAACAGGAGCCACTCGATTTATCAACATGTTGGTGACAACTCTTTGTGCAAATTGTCATTCTTGCCCAGGTGGTAGTTAAAGAAAGTAGGAGTCACGACGATAGGGTTCTGGGAACCTGGGGGAAAACTGAGGAGAGTGTGGGAAGTGTTTAGGAAATATGATTAGACCTTGAGTTACTATGGAAGGAAGAGGTGGACATGGAGAAGACAGTGGGATTTTGCAGAGGCATGGTCACAACATATATTTCTCAGTTGGGTGGTTGTTGAAATGGGGAATATGTAGGGGATGTATGACATAAAACCATAGGAAATCAAGCCTTGTTAGCTCTGTTGTTTACAAAACAGTGGATTTAAGGAGATATATGTGCTTGAAATCTCTTTGTCTCTTTTGACCTTTTACTTGGGCAATGAACATTCAACGCTATAGTAAAAAAATATAGATTTGGGCTTTTTTACAAATTTTAAGGCCACTGTAGTTTCAAAGAAACATCCAACAACAGCAACAAAAAGTGATCTATGACCTACATTACCTTGCTAATGGATTTAAAACTGGTTTTCTGTAAAGGAAGAATTTGTTTGGTCCTCCAGAAGGAAACTGCTACTGATTTAAACTGGCTTTTGCTTGCAGTCAAAAGGGACAGAGCAAGTGAATTCACCTCAGGTAGAATCAAAGAATATTTTGTGGTTAGATCTTGTTTTCATCCTTAAGGTAGAAAATTAATAAGCTGCATTTACAACGGAACCATTAAAACTCCATCTCAAATATGTTGTTTAAGTAGCAGTCTCGGTTCAGATTGTACCCATAATATCCCTCAGCACACAACCAAGTTCATGATACATTATTTGAAAGCTGTCTACCGAATTGTGAAAACCATTGTGCAAAAAACTCAGCAGTTAGAAAGAAAAACATTGCTATTAAATTCTGAGGTTTTTTAGCCTCTCTAAAGTGCTTTATGAGTCCCCACAGATGTTTAATGTAAGATAAAAATGAGTAGTTTTTCTTGAAGTGTACTGAAGAGAAGCAGAATATATCCATCTGTTTAGGCTGTTGGGCTGAACTGATGCATTTTCTTTGTTTGCAATTAGAAATGGATATAGGATAAAAAAATAAAGTTTCATACTAACTCTGCATATGATAAGAACTGAAAAGAAAATGTATATATCATAAAGACACAAACCAAAGTTGAGTTTGAGCATCGTCTGATCTATTGTAGTATCTTCTTGGATTTTTCTTGTGCACCAACTTGATTTTTTCCAATTCCAGAGTAAATTATTTCATAGTATAAGCCTCTCAACCCTGAAATCTATTTAATCAGCTCTACTCTGGTAATTGGAGTATAAAAACATCCACTTCTTTTGCAATATACTCCTAGTCGCTATAAATTCCTAATCATGTGGGCTAACTATGAAAAAGACAGTATTATGTTTTACTTTTTGGTGTCACTGAAGAGTTATATGACCATAAGGATGAATATGGATCTTTTTCTGGTTTTCACATCAAAGCGTCCACATTGGAGATGGTACATGGTGTCTGTGCCCAAGTGTTGGCATCAGGGGCTGCAGGGACCACTGTGTGGAGAGGCCGGGGCTGACCCATAGTGGACACAGCCGGTCCCAGATGGTTCCAATGGCCCCGCAGCCAAGACGGAAAACAAGCAACAGATAATGTCATTTTTAGCAGTCAGATGGGCAATTTCTGTTGTAATTCCTTTCAAGTCTACTTTCTTTTTTGTATGTGCGTAAATATGAATTTTGCTGACCCTGGGATGGGTGAAGAAAAAAGGCTCCGCAACCTTTTCAAAGATAAAAATCAGCCGATTTTGGCAGTAGATACAAAAATTTGCCTTCCCTAGTGTTATTGATTACTGTGGGGATTTCCCGATATTTCTAAAAAGCAAACATATTGAAGGCCTTCATCTTTTTCTTCATTGATTATTTCTGAAAATCTTGTAAGTACAATCCACCTTTCAGACATCCAGCCAATCTGGATGAACCTGTCAATAGTTTCAGAAGGTTGTGGAAAACAAGCATCCATACAGTCCAACCAAATAAGTTTATTTCATGTTTTGCTAAGCAAAGAGCTGTACAATTTGACCTTCGCTATCAAACCAAAGGATAATACAATTGGATCTTTCTCCATTTCAACTCAGTTCTCTTTTTCATTTGGTTTCTTAGCAGATATATAATGCTCTGTTTTGGGAAAGAAAGAGCAAGATATACTGAGATACAGTTACGTCCCATAGGAAAAACTAATAGCAGGTGCCAAAGACATTCAAACCCGCCTGGACACCTTCCTCTGTAACCTCATCTGGGTGTTTCTGCTCCAGCAGGGGGATTGGACTGGATGATCTTTCGAGGTCCCTTCCCATCTTTAACATTCTGTGATTCTGTGATTTGGAACTGCTGAAGAAAGAGTTATTTCACATGGTACTGTGATCTTGGGGTCCAATCTGAAAATGGAGTATATTCTGTGATTCAGCTTCAGTAAAATTCTCAGTGTGTGTATAGGCTGTGGAGAATAGAAGCAGAGGCTGAGCACAGAGGATCAAAGTGTACAAGCACAAGGTGATACCACAAGAGCATAAACACACTTCACAAAATATTATTGATCACTAGGATAATGCAACTTTGAGAAAAGAAGACATAAGAAAGAGGACAAAGAACATGGGACCAACATAGATAAAATATCCCTTGTATAGTGAAAATGCAAAGAAGATAACAAAAGAAACAAAAGAGAGTTAAATCCCCCGCAATGAAAAGATGAGCAAAGAAGGAAAAATAGCACCCGCATTGTCTCTCCCAGTGAAGGACCTGACAGCTGATAAACCGCTGTGCATCTGCAGCAGATTGCTCCTCCCTGCAGTAGGAATAAAAGTGCTGCTTTTTGATTTGCCACTTGCCTCATTCTGCCACTGCAGACTCAGCAATTGCATGTACAGCATTATCTCTTACTACGTAATTGGGTTAAGTAGATTAACGTTTCAGAGAACACTGTGTGCATATATATTGTGATATTTCACCTCTGACTAGATGACTGGATGAATTTAAGCAGTATGCAGTGGATGGATCTATTCGTCATCCAGTAGACAGGAGGTGGATGGGGTTAATGACAAATTCTAACATTACTGAGATGAAAAAGGATATACAGCAGTTCAGGAAAGCACATGGGTTTGCCACAAAATCTTCCTGTTGTTTTAAAACTGGGTGATGTGATGTAAGTTTTGGATTTCCACAGTCAGAACAAGAGACTTTTGTTGTTGATATGAAAGACAAAGGAGTCCAGTTGCTCCCAGGGCTGAGTAGATTCAAGTAGGTCCTAAAATAGCAAAAAACATGAGAGAATCTCTTAACTATTACAGTATAAAGCAACACTGCACTTACAATTACAGCTGTCTGGCAGAAGAACATGCACTAAAATAGCAAAGCTCGATTCAGGACTGCCTTTTGTCTTACAGTCATAGATGCTCCATGTGGATATCTGAATGTACCCTGTGTGGGTAACAGTATTGGACATGCAAAATGTGCTTTCCCATTGCATGTTTCAAATGATAATTCCCATAAGGGCAAACTAGAGAGTAGCAAATACATTTCTTACTGGTTAATGTATAGTGAAAGAAAGCCATAGGGTAGCCTGAGCATTATTATTTTTCAGAATTGTTGCTAAGGGCCTGTCACTGGGCACCACTGAAAAGATCCTGGCTCCATCCTCTTTGCACCCTCCCTTCAGCTATTTATATGAATTCATAAGATCCCCTTGATCCTTTTGTTTTCTAGGCTGAGCAGTCCCAGCTCTCTCAGTCCTTCTTCATAGGAGAGATGCTCCTGTCTCTTCATTGTCTTTATGGTCCTTCGGTGGACTTAAAAGATTGAAATTAGAAGGAATGAGGAAGGAAGGGAAATAATGATGTTCTCCACTAACCCAGCCATTGGAGATGTTACTTCTGTTCATGGTTTCCTGTAACATAAAGTGAGTTAGACAGACTGGACAGTTACTTCTGACTTACAAGCCCTTCCTGTACACTGCAACAACATAGCCCTTCCAAGGAGCAGAATCTCTAACAGAAAGTGTCCATGAAATCCACACATTCATTTGAAGAAATTCTACCCCTAGAGCTCCTCTATAGAAAAACCCTGACTTGATGGGAATCAGCCAGAAATCAAGAGTCAAAAGCCAACTCATTTAAGGAGATGGTGTATTACAGGACCAGCCCTCTACTTTGTCTAGACGTTAGCATAAGAACTAGTCCTTGGATGAGTTCAGATCTGCACACAGTGGCAATTTTTCCATATAGGTCACTGTATGAATGTATATCAACCTATAAGAGATTTCTTTTCCCCTATTTGACAACAGCTTTTCTACCATGAGGCATAGGGAACTCATAATGACCAAGTCCACACTGGGAGTTGTACTGCTGTTACTGGGAATAAAACTTTCAGTATAACACAGCTTTAGTGTCTGGGGTAAAAGTCTCTGAAGTTATAGTATATATTATATAAACAGAAACAACTTAAAGCTCCACGGTTTCAAACTATAAGCATCTTCCTCCTCAGAAACTTCACAGAAAATATGTGTGTAGAAGAGGAGACTGGTGAACATTTGGTTAGAAAGATGAGATTCAGTCAGGCTATGCTTTGACCCTTGTTTTTATGCTCTCAGTGCTAACCATCTGCAAGTCTACCGGCAGCATAATTATGCCTGTTTTACAGCGTACATAAATTAGTGTTGGCTCCTCTGGTTTTGCAACCAGGCAGGCAGCCATCTGACTTTTTAATTAAGGATTTCACTGAGAGTGATAATAAAGTTCCAATATGCTTCCACATTTAGATAGAAGTGCATCAGTAGTGTAACATTTTCAAAGAGAAAACATCCACAGAGATTTATCAGTCACCTGTGAAGCACAGCTGAAGTGAAGCATGACATCAGCTATGAAAGAAATCCAAGCTGTCTGTTCTGCACAGAAGTCCATTCTGCAGTGGAAATCCTCTAAGAGAATCAAGTCCATTTTATTCACTCATTTTATTTTTATTTCCATTAACCTGTATTAGACTTCTGAACATTTAAAGATGCTGATTTACATAGTTTTCAGAACTTTCTGTGTGCTTATCCTCAGCATCTAGTTACAGTTTCAGTTATTTAAATGCTTAAAAAAAAAAACCACCCTCCACTATGTGTATATTAAAAGCTGTATTAATCTCACTAAAACTACTTTTCATTATTCTAAATAAAAATATATATCTATTTAAATTTATGCTTATGGTTTAGCTCTATCTGGCAATTCATGCATGATACTAAGTCACTGTCAAATATTCTTAAAACTTTTCTAGGTGTGTCTCTAGTACAGGTCTATAATATTTTAGATAAATCACAGTATCACAGTATGTTTGGGATTGGAAGAGACCTCAAAAGATCATCTAGTCCAATCCCCCTGCTGGAGCACGAACGCCTAGGTGAGGTCACACAGGAACATGTCCAGGCAGGTCTTGAATGTCTCCAGCGAAGGAGACTCCACAACCTCCCTGGGCAGCCTGTTCCAGTGTCTGTCACCCTTACTGAGAAGAAGTTTCTTCTCAAATTTAAGTGGAACCTCTTGTGTTCCAGCTTGATCCCATTACCCCTTGTCCTATCATTGTTTGCCACCGAGAAGAGCCTGGCTCCATCCTCGTGGCACTCACCCTTTATATATTTATAAACATTGATAAGTCTCCTCTTCTCCAAACTAAAGAGCCCCAGCTCCCTCAGCCTTTCTTCATAAGGGAGGTGCTCCACTCCCTTAATCATCTTGGTTGCCCTACGCTGGACCCTCTCCAGCAGTTCCCTGTCCTTCTTGAACTGAGGGGCCCAGAACTGGACACAATATTCCAGATGTGGTCTCACCAGGGCAGAGTAGAGGGGAAGGAGGACCTCTCTCGATCTACTAACCACTCCCCTTCTAATACACCCCAGGATGCCATTGGCCTTCCTGCCCACAAGGGCACAGTGCTGGCTCATGGTCATCCTTTTGTCCACCAGGACAATCAATCAGACTTCCCCTTTCCACAAATCCTGATTTTCAGTCTGAACATTCTCAATGTGGTAGTGAAGTGTCAAAGGCTCCTGAGACATGTTAATGCGTACCTTATAGATGTGAACATGTCATCAGATTACTTTGTGTTAACTGTGCTGGGGTGATTTCTGTGGGGCTGAAGGTAATTTCTCACACTTTATCAGCTGTGGTGAGACACATAATTACATGCCTGTGATCTGTAAAGCAAATTCTCCCTCTTTATCAGTGTTTGACAGCAGACTCTTAACAACCTGGTTAATCAAAACCAGCTTATACTGATGGAATTAATGAGGCATCAAAAGGGTTTAATGACTAATGAAAGCTTTTCAAAGCCTGTTTCAAAGAGATTACTTCGTTTAATATTTGCTCATAAGTAGAGAGAAATGTTTGGCACGGAAGTCTTAGTTATTCAGTCAAATGAATTTCCCTGGGTCAGCTTGACCCTGATATCTCATCATTGAAAATCTTAGATCTAATTCATGTTCTTTTGATAGACAAAAAAGCTCTTCTTTCCCATTTTATTCATTCAGGATTCAGTGTAGAGGATTCAAGGACACCTGGCAAAATGACCATTGAAATCAGCTTGCGACTGAAGTAGAAGAGACTATTATTGAGAATAAACTGGATATAATACGTGAATCACAAGATTAAAGCAAATTACTACACATAGAGACAGAGAAGTCTACCTTTTGTATGAGGTGCTGAATTAGTTTCAGCACCTGTTAGCTCTTGAGATACCAGACCTTGAATTTATCACTCGGCCCTCATATCAGGAAAAAAAAATGCATATTTTGGTCAGATAGACCGAGATTCCAGGTTTCCCTCCTTGGCTGTACAGACTTTGGTATTCTATGACCTGGAGCTTCTCTCAGATTGGGAAAGAGGATCCAAAATACTGCTCAGTCTGTCGAAGGAATGAAAACCTGTGTATGAACACAAGTATAAGTGTTCTACCCAATGCGTGTGCGGCAAAATGATCTCACCACTTCTGTACTTCCTTGTGAACACTGGGTCATGACAATGGGTCTTTTCAGGTGGTTTTAGGAATCTGTTGCCTGCCATTGCAAACAAAGGCACAGCAGTGGAGACAAGCAGGAGACTCACTTCAAAAGTACCGGCCAGTTCTGAACTGAAACAGGCTCCATCAGTCCATTTCCAGGCTACTCTTGCTTGGGAATGTGGTGCTGTTTTGTACCTTTCATGTTGATTTTAAGATTCTTGTTTTATGTTCATTTGCCATTTGCTTTTGTGAAAGGAATTTGAGTAAACAGCTCGCTGTACAAAGTAACTCTTAAATTCTGCATATAACATGGTTTATTGCTAGGATCGACTTCACTTAAGGTAAATGCCTTTGCAATCAGAAATCCCCAGGAGTCAGATCCACAAGTCCTTTGCTTCAGGACCCCATATATCATACCCTGCAGTTTCCCAGGAGGATCCAAGCTTTACTGTTTTATCAAATCTCTCCTAGATTCCCAAGGAGGCGTGGAAGCTCAGCTTCATTGACACTGAAATTATTGGTTAACCAAGAGTCAAAAGATGTCCTCATTTCATGGGGGAGCACATGAAGAATTTTACATGAAGTGACATATATCAGTCACTCAATCCTACAGTGACAGAGCTGAGGATATAATTCAGGAGAGCATCACTTAAGGACAGGAGGCAGAAATACAGTGATAGATTTCTTGCGCCATTGAGCACAGCAATAGGTGTAAGGAAGGCCAGATGAAGCCTGTGTCAAAAATAACATGGTCAGCAGGACAAGGGAAGTGATCCTTCCCCTGTACTCTGCATTGGTGAGGCCACACCTGGAGTATTGTGTTCAGTTCTTGGCCCCTCAGTTCAGGAAAGACATTGAAGTGCTGGAGCGGGTCCAGAGAAGAGCAACAAGACTGGTGAAGGGACTTGAACACAAGCCCTATGGGGAGAGGCTGAGGGAGCTGGGGTTGTTTAGTCTGGAGAAGAGGAGGCTTAGAGGTGAGCTCATCACTCTCTAGAACTACCTGAAGGGAAGTTCTAGCCAGGTGGGGATTGGTCTCTTCTCCCAGGCAGTCAGCAATAGGACAAGGGGGCATGGGCTTTAACTCTGCCAGGGGAAATTTAGGCTGGATATTAGAAAGAAATTCTTTACAGAGAGAGTGGTGCAGTACCAAGCAGGACATGTCATATCTCAGCAAAATGCAGCAAGTGGCAACACAGCTGCCCCTCTGGAGGGCTGTGTGTGCCTGCTCCTCCATGCTTGCTCACCATTTTAGTGGAGGCAGGACTAAGCCTGTGGTTCTCTTGCATGCTCCAACTTAGCCCAGTTCCCTCTCTGTCATGCTGGGAGAGGAAAAATTCAATTTTGCATACCCTGCTGGCAAGTACTGACCCTGTTCTACACAAGAAATGTTGAAAATAGAGATCCTTCCCTGATACAATCTCAGCCAGCAACTGTAGGATATCCTGGCCTAGGGACTAACAATCCGTCTTTGATGGAGCACTCCTCCATGAATCTGTGTAGTTGTTATTTCACACGGGCTATGCTTATTAACCTCCATTCTGTATCCTGTGGCTACAAGCTTCATGCTTTAATTCTGCATCTTGTAAATACTGGCCTTTGTTTACTTTAAGCCTATCAACATTTCCTTGGGGATTCTTAGTTGCTTTGATTCTTTCTGTCATCTATCTCAGAACCTTTTCTACTTCTATTACATGCAGGAATGACTGGGAAAATATATAAGAAGTTTGCTGGTTTTACAGAGCACCATGTTATCTCTCACTTTCCTACAGATTCTTACTGGTCTCTTATCTTCTGAATACTGTCAAACACTGATCTCACGTATTTATTGAACTTTATTGATACCTGCACAGAGCTCAAAACTTGCTTCCTATACAAGAACCTGCCACTAGCTACTGATAGATCAAGCTGGTTTAGGTAGAGATATTTTCCCCTTTGTATTTTGTGACACTGAACTATCATTGAATTCAATCACCCAGACACTTGATATTTTCAGAAATCTTTGCGGTCTTCTTAGGCAGTTTGATATGCGACTACTGCAAGTCATTTTACCACCTCAAAATTTATCTAAGTGAATGCTATAATCTCATTGCTCTTCTCTTTTTCTGGACCATTTGAGGTGTTGAGCAGCAAAACGTAGAGCGCGGGCCTCTCTGAGGATCCACAGATAATCCTTCTCCATTGTGAAAACTGACCATTTATTCCTCCTGTTTCCTGTCTTTAAGAAATTCGTAATCCTTGATGTGACCTTCCTTCTTTTGCCGTGACATCTTAGCTCCCTTCTTAATCTTTCAACCTTGTCAAAAGCTTTTTGAAAAACTGAGTGCATTATATCAACTAGAACGTCCTTTTCCACATGCTCACAAAAAGTATTTCTACTTGAGTTAAAATATTGACAGTGAGACTATCAAGCAACTAGTGACTTCGGTTGCTCCCATTTGTTAGTATCTAATCTGAGATGCCTTTAGAGGGTAGTGATTTTTCACTTTTTCAATAAGTGCTGAGACCCTACCTGTTGGAAAGATAAAGGACTCAGCACTCCGATTCAATGTGAATCACGCAAAGCCATTTATTACAGAAGCAAGCCTCCTTATATATGCAACTAGTCTCTGATCACGCATCCATGCTCCAAGCATGCATTCACTAATTAGATATCATCTATGTTCATGAGCTGTCCATGCGCTGAAGTCTCACTGCTGATAGGTCCATTGATTTACATCATGTTGAGGCCTTGTTATTGTAGAACTGCTTCTCTCCCATGGCAGGTCCTGTTTTCAGCGTTCTAAGTTGGTCTTGAAATTCCTTTGGGCCTAGCTGGTTCAACAACAAATCTCCATCTAACAGAAACCCCTCCATACCTACCTTAAGTCATTCCCTTGAAGGCGTTTAAACTTGAACCTGTGGGATCATCAATTCTTGCTTAGAAACTTGGTTTACGGGGAAACACACAAACAGAAAATAGAATACTGTAGCATTTCTGATTATACTAAGGACAGAAGCTGTTGCAAACCAAAATGATAAGGAATTTGGAAACACGTCTCCCAAAAAGCACAAGAGACACTCCCTATCCAGGTTTTGTCAAATTAGATAAATTAAATGCACAAGAGTTTTCTCCTGTACAAGCAAATAAGATGAAAAAGGTACTATGACTTGCAGAGAAAGCAGAGGAGAGAGTGAGAGTCCTCCCCCTTCTGGAATGGCATGGAGGAGAATGCAGAACATGCTGAGATGCCAAAGGCACTAAAGTGTGAAAATCCTTCAAGCACTTTTGTCCATGTCCCTTCCTGACAGTGAATTGCTGGGATCTTTGCAGGACAGGTGCCAGGCACCTGCCATCTTCACTTCCACAGCGATCTGGCTGTAAAACCTTTATCAAAAATGTAATTTTCAATTGGAAGGGCATGCCAGCTTAAAAATCCTCCAACAGCTAGCAATGCAAATTTTTACTTTTACCTTTAGAAATGCGTTTCCAAGTTCTTTTTTTTTGTTTCCCAAAGGTAATGATCTCTTACTCTACACTAGCAATGGAAAGAGCTGAATGTTCTCTTGTTCCATTTAGACTTGAAAGAATGCATCATTTGCATGTAAATATTCTTTAGTAGATCTACTTTGTGCATCATTTGCATGCCTTTCACTCTATGACAATTAACAAATTAGTATCTGCATGTGATGTATTTTTCTGGGAAATGGTAAGAGGTTGGTGAGATGCTTTACCATATCCATCATATTCATTGGCATTTCAGGGAGAAGCAATTACCGTGGCTCCACTAAATTTATTACTGCACTCTTTTGGGGGATTCAGACCATGACAGTTTACCCTTGAATATTCTGATAGTGTAACATAGAAATATGGCTGAACATAAAAAATGCAAGAGTTTTTTAGTCTATAGTCAAGAAACTCATTGTGAATTCCATTATAAAGAATTTTGGAGTGACGCATGACCTCGGAGTCTAAATAAAGCCTTTCAAATGGAAGTAGCAAATTTATCAATGAACCTGAGAACATCAGTCAGGACAAAGTTGTGGTATTAATACAGGATTTGCAAACAGGTGTGAATCCTTCTTCCACTAAATCCTCATGAACTTGGGTAGTTTTTACTGGTCTCCTCCATTTGGGTATTTCAAGACAAGACAAACTGTGCAGTCAAGAATCCAACCACATGTCCATGTCTAAGTGTTGAAACCTTGGCAACAAGGACTCATATGAGCCCTTATAGTGGCTGTACATATAAATCCACTCATGCACCACTAATTGGTACTAAGGATGTATGTGTCAAACCCTGTGCAAGTGTGATAAGAAGGATAGGATAGGGTAGGATAGGATAGGATAGGATAGGATAGGATAGGATAGGATAGGATAGGATAGGATAGGATAGGATAGGATAGGATAGGGTGGGAGAGGGGAGGAGAGGTGAGAGAGGATGATTAATTTAACCCTTAATATGGCATAGAAAGGAGGGGACTGTTGAATTTCCTCTATAGGACACTATCTGCTTCTCTTGCCTTATCTACCCAGACAGCAGTGCTGCTGAAAGCTTTGTTTCTGTCACCACCACCCTGTAGCCATCCTTCAGGTCTGTGCAGGACTTCACTGTTTGCAGAGCTGCAGGTGTTTTGCGGGAGGGCACTCATGCAGAGCTTGCTGCAGGATGGATGCTCAGCCTTTCTGCAGCTCCAGCCTGATTCCTGGCATTGTTTTCAGACTCAGACAATGTGGCCTTGCTAAAAGTTTTGTCTTTGTTGCTCCTATTTTTTTTTTTTTTGACATGTACCCTGCAGCTTCCAGAGATCACTTATACCTGTCTCTTTCTCATTGGCTCCTTGCTACAGGAAAGACATTGAGTTGTTGGAGAGAGTTCAGAGAAGGGCAACAAAGCTGGTGAAGGGTCTGGAGTACAAGTCTTATGAGGAGCAGTTGAGGGAACTGGGGCTGTTTAGCCTGGAGAAAAGGAGGCTGAGGAGAGACCTTATCGCTGTCCGCAACTACCTGAAAGGAGTTTTTCACATGGAGGGGGTTGGTCTCTTTTTCCAAGTAGCAAGTGATAGGATGAGAAGAAATGGCCTCAAGTTGCATTAGGGGAGGTTCAGATTGGATATTAGGAAAAATTACTTCTTAGAAAGTGTTGTCAGACATTGGAACAGGCTGCCCAGGGCAGTGGTTTAATCACCATCCCTGGAGGTGTTTAAAAGACATGTTCTTAGGGACATGGTTTGTTGTCATCATTAGGTTGGTTGTTGGGCTTGATGATCTTGATGGTCTGTTTTAACCAAAACTGTTCTATGATTTTATCATTCACTGATTCTATAAACCTCAGAGGGCTGATGGAGGTACCTGGTCGTGGTCCTCACTCCCTCTGCTTCCTGTTTCAAAGTAGGAACATGTGGGTTAGGCAGCAAAGTTCCTGCTTGCAGTGACAATAGTAGAGAGCGCAGTAGTGCCCATACTATGGCTGTCTGACAAATTCATGTCTTCCACTGGGAAGTTTTCCTAGTTTGCTTTTAGATAAAATTCTGTCCATGAAATTGAATTTACAAAATTGCTGAAAAACAGAAGGGTTTGCATGGAATGAAAATAATGTCAACAGTTTATTAGGCTGCTTTTGAAAATATGACTTGTCCTTTATTTGCCCTCTAAGTCCATGTTTCTAGTATAAACACAGGTCTTTTCTAATTATGAGCTTGCTCTGCTTTTTCCTAGTTGTAGGATTTGATGTTTCGTTGACAGAAGGACCTGTTTTCATTCATTTGTTTTCTTTGGTATTTTTTGCTGTTTCTGGGATGAAGCTCATGCTCTCTACAGATAGTGGTGAGTCTGAGATCAAGACAAGTGTCGTAAGTGCTAAGAGACAGATTTGATGCTAAATGTGTCAGTAGAGTGCCAAAGCACATGAAAGTAGTGGTCGAGAAAGTGCTGGCTCCCACCCTGGGGAACATAAAATCTAAAGACTTGCTTTCTTGGGAAAGTGACTGCATGTAATCTGTGAATTGATGTCATCCTTGCTACTCCAAGCAAAATGTCATCTTGAGAGGTGAATACAGGCTATGTTTGAGACACAGTGCTTGATAATCAGCACAGAGTAGTTACTGAACTCACTACAGAAATTACTGATAAGTAACTTTTTTTCTTTTATAGGCAAGATAGGGGAGAAGAGATGCAAAAATATAGTCAGAATTAACTTTCTCTGCCCCACGTCCTGCTTCAGAACAAATCATGGCTCTTTCAGAGAAAAAAATAATGTAGTTTATCTCACTTAGATATAAGTGATGAGACTGAGGTCCCTAATAGTACTTGGAAAGACAAAGGATCTTCCAGAAAGTTTCCCTGTAGGGTGAGTAGGCTCCTAACCTGGACACTTGGATGGGAATACATGTCTAACTTCTTACACAGACAAATCCAAGTATTGTACAAGTGATTTTTTTTTTTTCCCTGGTATCTCCACACCATCTTTCCCATTATATAAAGTTTACTATGAAAATGTTTGGAGATCTCCATGCTGTACCACATGGCCAAAGACAAAAGAATTTTGAAGGAAATAAATTTTCCAAATTCTTCTTACAACTATAAAATGAACAGAAATGCATCAACTTTATCCATCTCCTTTGGACATTTCCACGTTTAACAAAGTGAGTTCTAATGCAGAAAAATGCTGATTATTCTTCTTCCCTATTCACTATCTTGTAACTTTGCGGGACGAGAAGAGATGGGCCAATATTGGAAATGACCTAGAAAACATTTACTTGTACCTATTGATCCAGCAAAGGAAGGTTTCATAATCAGCACAATGGTGTTTCTCTTCAACCAGCATTTTTTCCTCTGCATTTAAAAATACATTTCCAGGCTAACCTTTACTACGGGAACTTCACTGTTTGGAACAAAGCCAAGTGGTTTAAGGGACTGAAGCATAAACAGAAAGACCTCCATGCCCTGCTTGGTTCTGATACTACCTTTGTTTTGGGATTGTGAGTATGAAGAACAGGCTGCACCTCGTTGGAAGGATTGGATTTGGTCATCTTTCATGGAAAAATTCAGCAGGCATCTTCTACAAGAGTGTAGAGAACAGAATTGAGGCAGAATGGAGGATCTTGCTGGAAATGATTGTGACAGCCTGGAGGACAGCTGGAGCAATCATAGGAAGCCCTCCTTTAGACATACAGAGGATGTGGATGCACAGAAAGGTTTCAGATAGGTACGAGAAAGGGACTTAGGGAGAGCCGGGTGTGTTAGCAGCCTCCAGCTGTCTTGTGCTGCATTTCAGAAGTAGAATCCAGTTTTGATCAAACATTCATGGCTTCTACCAAGCCCCACTTCAGTGTCGACAACATCAGACTTCAAAGGTGACAGCTAGATTTCTGGTTTGGGGCTTGCATGAGTGTTCATACAGGAAAGATAAAGAAAGTCTGCAGCATCCCAGGCACTTGTTTGAAGACTTTTGACTGGTAGTAATGGAGGGGGCTTGGCAGGGGGTGCCTCATTTTGAGCTGTTCAGGCAATGGGAGTCAGCTGGCGAGTGACACTGGAAGGCTGAAGGCAAGTTATTCACAGCATGCAGTACTCAGCCATCCTGAGCACCCCTTGGTCTTTCATAAGAAGGGAGGATTTGCAGACAGTATTGGTGACATTAGCTCATAGAAAACAAAGCTTTGCTTGTTAAATGCATGACACATCACTTGTTTGTACATGCATTTAATTAGCACTGGATTTGAAGACATCTCTGGGGGGAGCCAGAGGGTAGGGGAGGCATCACAGTCTGCTTGTTTGTCACTTTTTCTTTGTCAAATCCATGTCATTTATGTTAAACGCCTTATTAGCCACAGCCTGACTTTCTGACATGCAAAAATACATCCCTTTGAAACTAAGCTGTCCGGATTATGTAAGACCCTAGACACATTTCTTCCAGCCTTGCAATGGATTAGTCTCTGTTACCAGCTCAGTGAATGCTGACATCTTTTTTGTTTGATAGCTCTACATATTTATTTGCTGAGCAAACTGAGATCCCATTTTTTTTTGCCCTCCGGGTGCAGCCTCAAGGTGCAGTCAAGCAGTAAAGCCTTTCAGTCAGGTATTTTGTGGAAGAATTTGAACTTGGTTATGTCTTCCATATATTCAGCCCAGTTCACCCTTGTTAGTTTAAAATCCAAAGAAGTCTTTACATTGTACCATTTTAATTGAACATCTGTATTTTTATGGGTTCAAACTGGAATGTAAGAGCTTCTACTTAAATTTGAGAAGAAACTTCTCAGTGAGGGTGACAGACACTGGAACAGGCTGCCCAGGGGGGTTGTGGAGTCTCCTTCTCTGGAGACATTCAAAACCCACCTGGACACCTTCCTGTGTAACCTCATCTGTGTGTTCCTGCTCTGGCAGGGGGATTGGACTGGTTGAGCTTTTGAGGTCCTTTCCAATCCCTGACATTCTGTGATTCTGTGATTTTTCAAGTGTCTCTTCCTACCTCAGCCAAATCTTACTTACATGAAAAGCAGTTTCAACAATCTTTGCATAGGCCACAGCACATCCTAAGAACTCTCCTGAAGAATTGCTGCGTACAGTGCAGCCTCATGTTGTGCCTATGAATGACCTAAACAAGGCTGCTTCACCAGTTTGTCTCCCCCTGTCTCAGTATCTTCTAAGGATGGAATATCTAATATGTGTAGTACCATTACTGACAGTCTAACAGAAATAAAAGATTTTGCAATCTATTTTCTGCTGGGAAACTGTAAAAGGACTTCACTGCTATAGAGAGCAGGCACTGCAAATCCCACTGAAAGCTGCATTTGCACAGGAGCCAGAGGAAGAGAGTACGAAGGAGCCAGATTGGGAGCATGAAAAATGGCACTTCAAAACGCCAGTCACCTTTGAGAACACAGGCCCACAGAGATGAAGGTCGTCCAGGAAAATGAGAGGTATGTCCTGTGAAAAATTCATCAGAAAGATGCAGACATGCTTGCAGAAGTTATTCATAGAGCTGTTGTAGTCAGGCCATGATGTTTAAAGGATGTGTACTTTGCCAACAGGACACATGAAGAGATCTGAAGGCCAATGGCATCCTGGGGTGTATTAGATGGGGGGCAGTTAGTAGGTCAAGAGAGGTTCTCCTTCCTCTCTGCTCTGGTGAGACCACACCTGGAATTTTGTGTCCAATTCTGGGCCCCTCAGTTCCAGAAGGACAGGGAACTGCTGGAGAGAGTCCAGCGTAGGGCAACAAAGATGATGAAGGGAGTGGAGCATCTCCCTTATGAGGAAAGGCTGAGGGAGCTGGGGCTCTTCAGCTTGGAGAAGAGGAGACTGAGGGGTGACCTCATTAATGTTTACAGATATATAAAAGGTGAGTGTCATGAGGATGGAGCCAGGCTCTTCTCAGTGACAACCAATGATAGGACAAGGGGTAATGGGTTCAAACTGGAACACAAAAGGTTCCACTTAAGTTTGAGTAGAAACTTCTTCTCAGTGAGGGTGACAGACACTGGAACAGGCTGCCCAGGGAGGTTGTGGAGTCTCTTACTCTGGAGGCATTCAAGACCTGCCTGGACACCTTCCTGTGTAACCACATCTGGGTGTTCCTGGTCCGGCAGGGGGATTGGACTGGATGATCTTTCGAGGTCCCTTCCAATCCCTGACATTCTGTGATTCTTTGATTCTGTGATCCCACTATCGGCATATCACTGGTAACACACTTCCCAGAAGCCTCCATCTGGGGATCTGTGAGTGCAGTCAAGTTGCATTAATTTATCCTCAGACTCTCTAGAAATAGAGCAGATCTGCTTCACTCCTATTCTAGTGCAAAGTTGGGCAAAATATCTCCCTGACTGTGGTGTTTTGCTTCCTTTGGATCAGTCTCAAAAGGAAGTAAAACAACAAAAATCAGCAAGCCTGAAGGAGCTCAGAAGCAGAGTGGTTATGGCTGATACCATCTTAAGCAGGCACATTTTTTGGTCATATGAAAGGCAGAGCTGACATTTCACCTCATGATATCAGTAAAAATTTTCAACTATTCCAGTGATTCTTCAGCTCAATGTAAATATTGTGCTAGTTCCAGATGTCTGGTTAGCACCAAATTGCTGAGTAAATAAAAAGCCTCAAAATAGAAAAAGAAATGAATGGAATATCAAGCACTGAAGAGACAAGGAATTCCAAAAGACAAGGTTGCTCTCAGAAAATCAGCTCTTTTCTAGTTCACGCATCTGGCTATCTTTATTCAGTCTTCCTTGTCTTTATAATGAAGGAGAGTAAGAACGAATATATGTATAATTAAAAGATAGGGCTGAATTTGCACTGAAATGAACCATCATCATTGTAGGAATTCCTGATTTTTGATGTGCCTAAAATATCTTCTTTGAACCATACTTGCTTTAATCTTATTTTTGATTTATTTATTTCTGAAAAATTATTTAAACTCCAGAGATGCCTTGAAAGAATCCACAGACAATTATATAGTCCTGCTTAATATTCAGAAGAAAGAGAAAAGAAACTGTTAAAACTATCCATGGTCTGTGCCAGAACTCCAAATGTCTTCTCTGAAAACTAATTACATCTTGGCATATGGAGTCCTGGCAAAAGTGTTGCAATAAAAATAGAGGACAAGAAAAGAATGAATTCTCTCCATTTAAAAAAATAATTCATAGAGCAAAACTCCTTGGTGTCCTGCTGCTTGCAAGCTGTTAACATAGAGCAGAAAGGAACGTTTCCTAATTTAGTATGGACTTTTATCTAAGAACTGCCAATTTTTCAGATGCTGGGGGAGAACTAGAGTAGCAGAGCTGTCCAAAATATCAGAGCTATAATTGTTTTGTCAGTCTCTACTGCCTATCAGCAGAGACACTGGCAAGTAATCCAATTAAATCAGGCATCTCTTATTTGGAGACTTGAACCCTAACAAGGAAATCCAGGCTTCAATGAAGGAAATGGGAGTTTGCCATGAGCTTTAGTGAAGCCAGGATTAAAAGAATTGGCCTTGATTTAAAAAGCATCAATGGGCAAGAAGGACATTTGAAGTATATGCTTAAAACTAAGCCATTATTTAAGTCCCACTGACTTTAATTTAGGTCATTATGTTGGAAGTGTAACCATCAGACACTTTGGGGAGATTCATCTCATCTACCTTTAGATTTCTACTGTGTAGGTGTCTGTCTCTCTCCTAGTCACTCTTTATACTTTCATAGTTGTGGAGAGAAATAAGCAGCTTAAAGATGTGAGTCATCTACTTCTAGTGTTTAATACAAAGTGCCCATTTCTCCAGATTAACTAGAAGAGGACTCTTGGGCTACATTTGTGCTGCTAATAATGTTGAATCTCCAGTCTCAGGCTGTGGAAATTGTTCTTGGTGCATTTTCTGCCTGGGCCCAAACAACATGTTCCCAAGTAGGCCCCAGACAGAACTGAGGAGCTGCCACAAGCCAGGGTTGCTCCCCATGGGCACTGTGGATGCAGATATTCTATTTCCAGGGGAAATAATTTGTACATACAGAAATGGGCAGTTGCCATTTATGACAAATAGCCAGAATATAGGTATGACCTAGAAGACTTGTTCCAGTTTAAAGGTGAGCTTTGGAGACATACACAGTCAGCCACATGAATGCCACTTGTACAGCTGAGAGTAGCTGAAATGTTTTTTTTCTTCCTCACACAACAATATTCTACAGCACAAAATTAAATCCTAAAATGGCAAGGGCAAACATGGCAATCAAGCAAATAGCACCATGTGATGTAAACCAAGATTAACAAGAAAGTACTGTCAGCAGCAACAGAACTGAATTTCCTTGAGTTTTGGTGCAGTCTTCATCCTCTCTGAGCCTGGCCTGGCAGCAGAAATCTAGAAAGTCTAGAAAACAAGTTCAATATATTGCGTTTACTGTGCAACCCTTGATCTGTGTTACTCAGAGCAAATGGGAACCTAATAATATGCTTAATGCATGTCTGTATGAGAACTTCCAGTGTTTGTTTTACTGCATCTGGCTTTTATACAATAACAATGCAATTAGTATTTTGACATTCATGTAGAAGGAAGGAGAGTCAAAGCTAATAGATACAGACCTGTCACTTGGTGACCGCACAGTCCTGAACATTTCTCAGATTTCATACACTCTGTGTTTTCTAGTGCTCAAGTATTTTTCTTCACAGATTTATTTAGAAGAAAGCTAATCTTGAAACACTTGTGATTTTGGGAATGTGTTCATGAAATTCAATTTGACATAGAATAGAGATGTTTACCTGACATAGAAAATAGAGTTTACCTAAGCCTATGAACAAAGTCAGCTTCAGTCATGCCAGTCCCAGATAAGTTTAGAAGAGTGTGATTTTTCTAGAATCTGAGTAGATATGCTATATAAAGGATAAAAACAACATTTGGAACATCCAAACAACAATTTAATGAGAGATGTTTTTCGGAATTAACCAAGAGATTGTAATCCCCATGCAAATGAAATAAAAAATGACAGGACTTAAATCATCAGGACTATGTAAGAATTTTAATTAGATTGCATCTTAATATATTTTACCTATGTTATTTTTCAGCAGGAGTCAGTTGGAAAAGATACTCCAGCATCTTTAAACTATTTTCATGACATATAATGGAAGTATATAATGCAAGTATATTATTTTTCATTTTAAAGCAAACAAAAAAATCAGTAAACTGTTACTGGCTGTGCTTCTAGTGATTAGACCAAGCTCTGTTAATGCTTGCTACTTGTCCTAGTTTAGGTTTTGATCTATTGAATTATTGCATGAGTTTCTAGATTCATTTAGGCTAATATTCAGAGGTAGAGTCATACCTGTTGTGCTTGAAATCAAGGAGGTATGTACTTTATTCAACTTAACATCTCCTGCATTAATAAAGATGGCATTATAACTAGGAACACCACCCTGGAGAGAACACCAAGGAACTAGTCCCATGTATTGATTACATACACACATAAAAATTATTTACATTTACTACAATTTTATCAAGATAATATGATTTCTACAGCTTCACCTTGTATTTCATTACTAACGACACTTGTAGCAAACAGTCAAAATATTCTCATTTATGCTGATCTTTTTTTTTAATTTGCTTTTCATTCAGCAAACCGAGTTGTACTAATCTGCCTCAGCAACAGGAACACTTGGGTCTATTAATAGAACTAGATGTTCAATGTTCAGCTGTCAAATGACGTTAAGCACATTTCTTATTCCAGAATTAAACAGTAATGAAAAGGAATAGAGGGTAAAATTTAATTAAAAAAAAAAATTAGATTTACACTAACAGAGTGACTGAAAATTATGAGATTTGTGAACATCTCATGAATACCTCATGGCTCCTCTCATGTTTGCAAAGAGTAGACAATAGGGAACCAATCAAAGTCAGAGAATAAAGTGTGTGTGAGATTCACAAGCCAGTGAACTGGGTTTAATGAGAACTGCATGTGGTCATTCAGGGAAAAGAAGGGTGGTCAGTGACGCTTCTGTAAGAACTTGCAGAACATACTGAGCAGGGTTTGAGTTCTGACAATCACACCCTGCAGTGACAGCCCTGGAGCCACTCTCCACATGGGGAGCCCACAGGCATTGCTGAAACATTTGCTGACAGTCTGTAAGCAGGTCCCTAAAGAGCTGACAGACAACCATGGGCCCTCTAATCCTGTGGGTAAAAGTGCATCAAGACCTTGTGAAACTGAAACTACACTGCCAGGAGCAGAAAAATGAAGCCAATGTTCAAATAAGAGAGTGTTTAGTGATAAATCAGATAAAGTCATCATCGTTTCAGGCTTTTAAACCATGGCTGAACGCCTTCCACTATAAAAATCATAGGTCAAGTTTCAGTTAAGTCATGGTATGTGCTGTGTCTTATGATATGATATTAACAACAGAACTATTGACCCCTTCCCTATCTACACATGGAGGTACTTACATTTTTTGAGTAAGATAATTTAAAGTTCCCTGTAATCTGAGTTTCATGCTTTGCCCTTCTATGTTACTTCCTTAACAGTGATTCGTCTTGAAGACCATCATGAACTTCATTGCTTGGCAGTGCAGACAAGTCCCACTGCTTGCAGATGTCCCTTCCATGGGCAGAGCAGGAGAGGAATAACTTGCATTTAAACAGGGAGAACTGGGTCTGTGGGTGAAAGTCATGTCAGTCACATTATGATTCTCTGGGAGCCATCAAGTCCTCCTACTGAAGTCCTCTTGGATTATTTAATCTAAAGACTGAGAGAACTGGTGTGAAAAGAAACGGGATCAGCACTGAGTGGCATGATCACAGGCCAGGGTTATGTGTCACTTGTGAGTTAAAACTTAGACTGTCAGTGAAGCTTAAAGGCATCTCATCTCCTTGAGAATAAAATTAGGGTTGCTGTGCATGGTGCTCGGAAATAGCACAATATGTAAATGCAATTAAACCAGTATCATTGATGACTCTGAGAGGCTGTGCCAGCAGAAGAAGACTGTGGCTGACTGAGTCCCCTCGTCCAATTCCCTTCTGGAGCAGCTACTCTCAAGGGAACGAGACGTGAACAGCTATAAAGATTATGGTCTTTTGCCCCTTAATGGCTGATGTGACTTTTAGGCTTCATCCCAGTGTGGCTCCACTGTCAAAATCTTCCTGTGCCCACCCTCCCACCATTGGATCAGCATCTGGTTCCCAGCACCACTGCACTATCCCCCAGAGTCACGGGAATTAAAGCACTGAAGGCACACAGAGACCTTTTGCAGTTCCCCAAGCTCAGAACAACTGTACCCATTTTTTTTCTCAGGTGTTTGCCCAACATGCCTTTAAAAGCAATATACAGTGCCATGCATTTTACCTGCTATCGGTTTAAGGCATCACTATTTTTTTGCCCACCAGAGTGCAGAAAATGCTGCTTTTCACCTCCTCAGCATGCTTTCCTGTGTGCCATGACTCCTAAAAGGTTCAGCTAAACTTTTCCACTGCTTCGCAGTTGATGCTTTCTCCAAAACACTGCCTTTCTTTGGGCATCTTGATCTAGATACTCTTTCTCTTTCCAAAAGCTGGTGTTGGAGTTAAACCTGATTTGAATTTGAAATATTATTTTTCATAAGGGCTGTGTAAACATATGTGGAAGGTAATCTCACCTCAGCTGAATTCAGCTACACTCACCTACCCGCAATTTTCTTCTGCCTAAAACTAGGCCTTTCTTTTGAAATAGTACCAGGAAGATGAGTAAAGTGTTTGTTATGTCAAAGAAGACGAAATCAAGGAGTAGGATGTTTTATTATAATTGCTAGCATTCAATCACTGCGTGGGAAACGGAGATTTCCAAAAACACAGGATTCAAGAGGATTCTATAGACATCCCAACTACTTGACAACCAGTACAGAAAAAAGGACAGCATGTGAAGGCAGCGATATTTTAATAGTAGGCCTTGCCAAAGATCCAGACTGAACTGTCCCACTTCAGAAATGTCTTTTTAGTACACAGAAAGAATATTAGAAAAATAGTTTAAATTAGGATGCTCTACTTCTATTGTACTCAGTTTTGGAAATGCACTGATAGCAATTGTGAGTACTAATGAGTTTACAGAGAAAACTGAAGAACTTGCAGGCATTTAGGGCGTTATTGATCATTGTTGATCCCAGATAGCTGACGGGCATCCAACAGGCACAAATGGCAGAGCCTTTACTAGCTAAAGTCCTCTTGGAAGTTAACAAAAAGAGCAGGAAATAACAAAATGGGACTTAGTGATAATGTAAGTGCATATATGTGGGGAGAAATAAATCAGCTGAAACACTGAATAGGAGACAGTGAGAAGGCTATAATTATGAAGAAGGCATAAGTGAACCACAAGAAGTGCAAAGCAGTAGGAATAAAACTTACACTTTTATAAAGAAGCCAGTACAATTTTGGACTGGAGATCCAGATTTCACTTACTCCAGGCTGCAAGGGAAGTAGTTGTGAAACAGCAGCTCCTAGCTTCTAGTATTTGCAGACTTTGGTCTCCATAATGTTCTCCTCCTTCCATTTACACATTTCAGGGCTCATAAGCCTATTTGCATTATCAAATATAAGTTCGCATCTCTCTGTTCAAAGCTAATGATATATTGATATCACTCTACTTTCAGGTTTCTTTGGGCATTTTTATTCTAATCCGTTCATGTGTAATGACGAACAGCCCTTTTGAAAGTTCTGCTAACATGCAATACAAATCTTTATGAAGCCTGTATAATTCAAGTTTACCACATTTAGCTGAAGTTTGAAGGACTTTGATGTTCACAAACCATTTTCAAAACACTCTCAGAAAGTTTCTTGTCTTTGGTGCCAGCCCTAATGGAGTTCTCATGTGTGTACTGAATATGCATAACTGTGGACTGAGCTTGATCTAATTTGACTTCTGCAGTGTGCAACACATTGAGAATGGCAAACATTGCTTTTTCTTTCTCATTGCTTATGCTCTTGTATTGCTTTAGTTCTCAGACTGAACTGCATTCAGAAAATTTAGGCAAGTTGAAATCAAGTAATAACATAATGCTAGGAAGATTTCAGCAGAAACAAGTGAGCTTTGGAGGAGAAAGCAATCACAGTGGGAGTAGATTGAATTTGGTGACTTAAAGGAAAAAATATGAAATAATTAGACAAATCCTAAATTAGCCTAGTCAGTCCTTACCCCTGTAGAAAAACTTCCAGTGATCTTCCAGTCAACTGTTTTAATAATGGACACTTAGAAGCATTTAGAACCCTAGTTTGCTTTTATTTCAGTAATCAGACACCTAAACTCCTTCTACGAAGTTGAGTTGAAAGAAAACATGATAACATCTCCTTCCATGTTAGTTTATATAGGAGATGATTCCCTGCAAAAAGCCTTTAGTTTGAGGAGTGCTGTCCTGGATGGACATGAAAGCACAGAGTCCTTGTCACAGTCTGTTTTGAAAGACTGGGAAGAATGTGTCGTATCTATTTTGATCCAAAGTTGAGTGATAAAAACAAATAATAAAAGCCAGTGATATGAGAAATCAAAACCTAAGCCTAGAAACAGGATTTGTCCAGGTTGAGCTGTCCACTTTACCTGTATGTGTGACAGTTATTCTGCATAGTATGAATTGTCACGGAGAGTCCTCGCAGGTTAATTTAAGGGACAACAGAGTCCAAAACAACTTTTATTAGACCGGCGAGGAACAGGGTTTTAGCCCTCCAAAGTGACTTAAATAAAGGTTCGGATATCAGCTGAGGAAAATTATTAAGGGGCAGCAACTGATACAACCAACAGGCGGTCCACAGCGTGCATACACGTGGCTTCACTCAAAAAAAATGCCGGAGCTGGCCCTGAGTCCCGGAGAAGTACACACTTGCCTAACATGGTGCGGGATTATTTTTAAAGAGATACACGCACTCGTAGTGAGTACGGGAAGTGTACACTCGCGATTCCATTAGGGTAAATTTATAATACACCCGCAATCCTGCGAGAGTTAATTTACTTACACGTGCAAGTGTGCACGGAATCCTACACGTGCTTACGTGGAAGCACGGGAGGAAAATACACTCGTGATTGTGCGAGGGGCTCTCGGCGGCCACTCGCGATTGTGCGAGGAAATAATTTATACACGTGCTCGTATTGGGCACAGAAAGTTACTCGTGCAAGTGTGCACGGAAGGAAAACACACTCGCGATTGTGCGAGGAAATAATTTAAAGTACGCGTGCAAATGTGCACGGAAAGTTACACGTGCATATGTGCACGGGAGGAAAATACACTCGCGATTGTGCGAGGATTAATTTTACACTCGTTCATATGGAGCACGGAAAGTTAAACGTGCATATGTGCACGAACAGTATAAATATACTCGCAATCCTGCGAGAAGTTTTACTTACACCCGTGGTGGCGAGGCAAGCGGGGTCCCCATCCCGGGGAGGGGGGCTCTAGGCGGCAGCATCTTGCTTGTGCTCCGAGAGACCCGCGACAATGGGCGGAGTCTCGACGAGAGTCCCGTTTTTATACTGGCTGATCAGATCTGACTGTAGGCATTCTAGAAGCTTCTCTGCACCCCCACACTGTCTGTGGGTGCCCCTGAAGCCTCCAAAGATCCTCCATGCTGGGCGTGGCTCAGTGTGCCTTGGCACTCCCTTCTCCTAATGGCCCTGGCCAGGGTGCTCTGGGGCCAAACAAAAGAAGCTGTTAGCCTCAAGTAGTAGAGAAAGAGGGAGATGTGCCCACTCCTTCCATACTGAAGGAGGGAGGGGGAGAGAGGGGGGGTTGCATTCTGCCACAATGAACAACCATGTATATATAAGCTTATATAGGTATATAGTCATATATATGTATTCCAAATCATCAACACGTCTGCCAACAAAACTAACCAAATACCGATACTACTGCAGCATTATCTGTTTCTTCTGCAGGCAGCCCAAGCACATCCCTGAATAATGTCTGTACCTGCCACTCATTAGTAACTTTGTTGATCGTAGCTGCAATATTTTTCTCCATTAGGGTAGTTCTGATATGACCTGTTATTCACAGGGCAAAGTGTGGTCCCTGTGCTAAAGAACATTGAAGGAGTATAAGTGTAATCACAGACATGTGTTGCCTGTTTGAGTCCTGGAGCTGACTAATAATTGTAAAGCCTAATGTTGAATGTAGAAGATAATACTAATAAAAACTCTGCTACTGATGGCATTGACAGGTGGGGCAGCTGGGGAGGTTCCACAAAGTGGGGCAAGAAAAGAAAGAGGCAAGGGAATCCAAGCCAATTTGGAAAAGAGGAAAAGGTGGGAAGATGTACTGCAAAGGATATTAAACATTATAGCAAGTGGAATATGTTGGAAATCACAAAGATATTTTCAGAGTTTTCTCACCTCAGGAATGCCTTATTCTGTCCTTGATCTTGGGGCAAATTTCGGCTTGACATCAGTAGGAGACTCTCTTGCTGTCTTTATCAGCCTGAGGGCTGTCACTAAAAAGGACTTTGCTGATCACTTCTCAGTGTCAATCACTATCCAAATCAACATAATTCCATTTAGAAATTGTACTCTTTCTGTTCATCCACTTTTACCCCCCTATTGATACATCAACTTAATGACGGCAGATTTTGCCAACTCTTCTAACCCAGAAAGACCATGGGCAGCAGTGATGCAGCTTCTCTCCGCTCTTCTGCTATTAATAATATACCTGATTTCCCAAAACGAGGGACCTGCAGAGAGCAGAAAGAATATAATTTCTGCTTTCCTTCTGTTTATGTTGCTAATGAAAGAAGTTCATGCACACATTCATTCTGGGACACAAACACCTCTTTTTTGAGAAATGAGACTGAGAGCATAGCTCATTTTTTCTGGGTAACTCATCAGTAAAGATAATCACACCTGTGGTCGAACCTCCAGGCTGCTGGCACCATTCCTCTGGGGGGTTTACGGGAAGGCAGGGGAAGCTGTGTGACAACTTTAATTAATGCAAGAGCCTGTGCATAACTCCCTGTCTGGGAAGGGGACCAGCTGCAACCAGAAGATGCTGAGAGAGACAAGTATGCAGAGTTAACCAGCATATATACAATGTATGTAGTACATATCATACAGCTGGTGGCACTTTGTCGAGGTCTTTTGGTCACAAAGTGGCCAAGTTAGATGGTTTCTATGCCCACACTAACGTGCTGCATCAGCCATGATAGTGGGAAGGCACAGGGGGACAGACTAAACCCCCTGAACCCCCAATTCTGCTCCCTACTAGGTAAATGCTTGCTTGAATCCTTTCTTTTGGCCCATGAGCATTACTTTTGCCTTTCTTCATCACTGTGATCCTGTCCCAGCTGATTTTGGGAAAGTGATTGTCTACAGTGCTCACAAAGGGCTTTGGGTTTATGCGGTGGAGACTCTTCCTAACAACAGAGGGAAAGTTGTGGCTGCAAATAATAATTTTTAAAAAAGCAGGTAATTCTATTTTCTACAAAGAATACAAAGAAGAAAAATTCCATGGAAACATTTCTCAAACTGTTTTCCTTCCACCTTCTAAAAAACATGAGAAATTTTTCTAAGAAATGCATTAGTCAAAAATATACATGAAAATAAATCACTGCTTAGTATGCAAGTGGCTGGAGCAGAGGAGTTCTGTCCTTCGCTGGAAATCTGAAGCTGGTATTGTACCCTAAATGGTACTGCTGGGTCCTGTGAACAGCTTCTGCCAACATCTAAGAGTGGTTGTTCCCTTTGGAAAACTGCTGGAAATGCACACCTGTGATAACCTAACCAGCCACTGAGTGTCATCTTCGCTCCACAAACCCAGCTGAAAAATTACTTGTCTGACAGAAACAAGAAAGGATGCTTGACCCTTAAGGAGAGCTCAGATATAACTGTTAGGACCCAGGCACAATCCTAGTAAACTGGAGAACTTTAATTAACACACCTGCTTTAATAACACAGCTCTCAGCCTCTGTGTTCTGCAGTTTCTCTCTGATGTAAGGTAGGTATTTGACCTCAAAGATCACCACTTCCTTCTGGAGGAGGAAAAGACTAAATTTCTTTCTGCTGTTGATTCTACTGACCACAGTTGTGTTAAACTAGGGGTGGATTTGACCCAGTGACTCACAGGTCTGAGCTAATGGGCACCGAAGCAGTGCTTTTCTGTCTTCCTCCTCATACTTAGTGGCTGGATCTCACAATGCAGCAACTGTTCTGTTTCCCTCTTAATTAATTGCAGTATGTAATTCTGATTTGGCCTTTTTTGTGTTGCAACAGATAGCCTGACTTGTATATTTTTCACTAAACATTGACCAAGGTTTTCTGTCCAAGGGTCAAATGCTACATCATTTGAACCAAGAGTCTTAATGACCATACCTCTCATAATGAACTCAGCCTCATTCTCAGCTTGTGCTAGATGGGCTTTTGGGGTGCTCCAAGTCTGTTCCCTGCCAGCTCATAGAATGCTGCCAGGACCTCAGGTACCTGCAACATATTTCATGGCTTGCAAGGAAACAAGCTGCACCTTTTCAAGTTACTCTCAAATGATTTGGGACTCTCGACAACCCCCAGCATGTGTCTCCCAGACTCTAGTTGTGGTTCTACATAGCCATGCACAAAGCCATTTTCAGCTGCACTGAGATGTTCAAGACCATTAGTCTGCTGACACCTTTGCTTTTGCTTAGCTGCAGGACTCTCAGCACCCTGGTTCTCTATTCCTAATCCCTCTACCATCTCAAAATGATCCTAGGCAGCACCTCCTCTTCCTTGCTGTATCAAGAGGTACAGCTGAGCACTGCTGCAGTAATCAAATTGTATTTATTGGTTTCTTGCTGCTATATATATAAGCTGTTAGGAAGTTTGAATTCCTGCTGGGGCAGATCAGGAAATCATTAGACTGAAGCAGAAGAAAATTAAATTCTAGACGGTACTGTTCTTCCTAAAGTGTACCATACGGATGCAGAAAAATGTGGAGATTCATACAAGAGGAGGATCCTTGATGACAGAGGAAATTGTCCCTCAAGAACTTTTGATGGATGGAAGAACAGAATCATGGCAGTGTCTGTGTGCATAACAGCCATTTCAGTTTGATCTGTGTATCTTCTGTGCTGATGTATAAAGAGTTACTGAGTTACAACAGCCAATTAACAGTATCTGGTTTACCCCAGCAATTTATCGTTGGCTAATTGTGGCAGAATGCAAACCCCCCTCCCTCCTTCAGTATGGCACATCTCCCTCTTTCTCTGCTACTTGAGGCTAACAGCTTCTTTTGTTTGGCCCTGAGCACCCTGGCTCCAGGGCCATTAGGAGAAGGGAGTGCTGAGCCGCTGGGCGCCTGCGGCCAGTGTAAGGCTTCAGGGGCACCCATAGCCAGTGTGGGGGTGCAGAGAAGCTTCTAGAGTGCCTACAGTCAGATCTAATCAGATAAAAACGGGACTCTCGTCGAGACTCCGCCCACTGTAGCGGGTCTCTTGGAGCACGAGCAAGATGCTGCCGTCGAGAGCCCCTCTCCCCGGGGTGGAGACTCCGCCTGCCTTGCCGCCACGGCTGTGAGTAAAACTTCTCGCAGGATTGCGAGTATATTTATACTTTTCGTGCACATATGCACGTATAACTTTCCGAACTCCATACGAGCGCATGTAAAATTAATCCTCGCAGAATCGCGGGTGTATTTTCCTCCTGTGCACATATGCACGTGTAACTTTCCGTGCACATTTGCATGCGTACTTTAAATTATTTCCTCGCACAATTGCGAGTGTATTTTCCTTCCGTGCACACTTGCACACATAACTTTCCGTGCCCAATATGAGCACGTGTATAAATTATTTCCTCGCACAATCGCGAGTGGCCACCGAGAGCCCCTCGCACAATCGCGAGTGTATTTTCTTCCCGTGCTTCCACATAAGCATGTGTAGGATTCCGTGCACACTTGCATGTGTAAGTAAATTAACACTCGCAGGATTGCAGGTGTATTATAAATTTACCCTAATGGAATCGAGACTGTACACTTCCCGTACTCACTATGAGTGCGTGTATCTCTTTAAAAATAATCCCGCACCGTGTTTAGGCAAGTGTGTACTTCTCCGGGACTCAGGGACGGCTCCAGCATTGTTTTGAGTGAAGCCATGTGCATGCACACTGTGGACCGCCTGTTGTATTAGTTGCTGCCTCTTAATAATTTTCCTCAACTGATATCCGAACCTTTATTTAAGTCACTTTTGGAGTGCTAAAACCCTGTTTCTCACTGGTTTAATGAAAGTTGGTTTTGGACCTTGTTGTCCCTTAAATTAACCTACGGGGTGCCTCCGTGACACTAATTAAAACCATAATCTCTGAACATCCAATGGGACTGCTGTTTTGCAAGAGGACAAATCTTGCCAAAATCTGAACAATGGTACCTGAAGGTGCCTGAGTTACAGGGCTTTCATTTCAGCCAGCTGGCAATGGACTTATCTCAAGAACATATCCCAGTGTCAAATATATTGGTCCAGTCTCGTAGACAGAGATCTTAAACATGAAGTCTGGCTTTAATTTCTAGGTCCTCTAATGACCAGTCTTCTCTCTTGTCTTGCTCACCATCCCAGTAAAACTTGTGAATAGTCATGTGCTTAAGAATTAAGTAACATTGTGTGTGCTGAAGATTTGAGCATGTCAGATCTGTAGTACAAGTCCTCAGGTCTTAACTGGGATGGAGGCAGTGACCTTGAAGTGTGACTTAAGAGAATGTTTTATTGAAGCAACCAAGAAAAACCTCCTTTCACCTTCAGAATGTAATTGTACAGTGACTGACTTTCAGTCAGGGAATATGTGAATGCCTTTTTGCATCCAGTCTCTTGGCAGGTTGCGATATCTGTATTTCACAAAATCACATAGTAGCTGAGGTTGGAAGGCACATCTGAAAATCATCTAGTCCAATTCCCTGCTCAAAACAGGGTCAACTACAGCGGATTGCCCAGGGCAATGTTCTGTCGGGTTTTGAGTATCTCCAAGGATCACAGAATCATAGAATCACTTCAGTTGGAAGAGACCCTCAAGATGGAGAGTACACAATGTCTCTGGGAAAAAATCCATGTTCAACCACTCTTACAGTGCAAAGTTTTTTTTCTTACTTTAAATACAATTTCCTGTACTGCCTGTTGCCTCCCTTGCTGTCACTGAACACCACTAAGGCTCTGGTTCCATCATCTTTACTCCCCTGAACAGGTATTTATACACATGGATGAGATCCCTCTGATCCTTTTCTGTTTCCTGCTGAATAGTCTGAGCTCTCTCAGCCTCTCTTTGTATGACAGATGTTCCAATCTCCTCATCACTTTTGCAGCCCTTCAACAGACTTGGTCCAGTATGCCCATGTCTCTTGTGTACTGGGAAGCCCACCACTGGACACAGCACACAGATGGGTCCCACCAGGGGTAACCATAATTAGATCATTTTTAAAGGCAAGACCTAGAGTCATGTCACTGATCCAACAGCTACAAGACAGAACAATCCAGTGTGGAGTTAAACACTACTTGCCTTTGCACCCAAGCTGTTTCCCCTGGAGCATTTTGTCATTATCTCTGATTACTTAGTTATAAAGATTTAAGGAATAAGGACAAAAACCCTGTCTTCTTGGTAAGCCTTAAATTGGTACAGAGCTTGCAATGCCGATATTAATAAAGGGCTGCAACAGTTCAGCTATTAATACATTTTCTCTGGCAGAGCTTAGCAGAATGTGATGAATTCTGGGTAGAGTATGTTATGCTAATTAGCATAAATATAGGAAAGACCTTTTTCCCTTCTGAATCTGAGAATACTCCAAATGAATACTGTAGTTAACATATGCACACAGGAACATAAGATTATATGTATCACTGGCAACATCATCTTATTAGCTACGAACATATGTTTTGTACAAGGAGAGGCTCTGGTTGTTAAAGGAAGGGCAGAATATTGGCAGACGAGGTGAGGAGAAGCACCAAGAGATGGAGCTCTTTGGATACGGTTCATAGAGACATCCTTGGAGACTTCTTAGAACAAAAACTGCCTGTTTCTATACAGTATATAGAACAATGTCTTCAGGGTCTTTTTTTAGGGAAAAAATGACCCATGTAGCTCTTCTCCATCATATTTATATTAGCTAATTAATGGAACTGCTTTTTTTCCTGCCTTCTAGTGAGAGCTATCCTGCAGAGGAAAAGGGGAAAAACCAAGCCACCAAAAGATATCTTTCTCCCCAGTATTCCAAGTATTCAGTTCTACATAAATGGACTGCCTTGCCTTAAATATTTCCCTGTATCATTCCCAATAATATAATATCCCCACAGGAATAAATGGTTATGGGTATTTTTTTCTTTAACTACTGCCTTGAAATGACAAATAGTGAAGCTTCCAACGCTTTTGTAATCAATTGACAGGATTGGCTGCTGTGTATGAAATTATGAAATATTTCTTTTAGAAAGATAACCAGGACCATGTCACAGTAGGAGCTACAGTAGGATAATGAAGCACAATTCTTCTAGCTACAATACCAAAACAAAACAAAATGCCAATGCTTCTTGAATCACACATAGTGCACAGACATAGTAGATATTGTTAAAGGTAAGGTCTTTATATCTTTCCCCTTTCTTTTAGTGTTCTTTTAAGCCAACAAGGAGTTCTCTGCTACTGTGGATACTCACACAAACCAGAGTTTGGCTCAAGCTTATTAATGACACTGATACAAACTGATATAACCACTGGAATCAAAAATAGGGATTTAATGAGAGTTTTGGATTTGATGGCATGCAGGGGCATAAGGTTGGGTTAAGGGTAATCTCACAGAAGTGCGAGGGTCTCTATCACACACTGCTAAAATTTGCTCCTCTTGGTACTGCACTGAATTTACTGCAGGTTTCAGTGAAACTTTTGTCAAGCATCTGGTGGAAAAGTCCATTAGGAATGGTGGAATTACGGTGGAAAAACCTCATGGAGAGGTTTTTCTATTTACGTGAGTTTGAATTGTGATTTCTCTATGAGTGCTTATGAACAATTTTATATATGAGACTAACGAGAGGAAATAGAAACAAATGGACAGCAGAAGTTCTTTTGATTTTTCACCCACAAACTGCCAGAAAAGTCTAGAGTTTTACATATTTTTTTAAGAATGAATGTTTCAATTTGACCTGTAGTGTGGTGCTGCATCATAAAAAATTAAGATGAATACAATATCTTCTATTATTCAGTATTACCTTGAAGATGCATCAAATGGAGTATGTTTTCCAAACACAGGATGGTCCGTCTGCTGTTACTTATGTTGCAGTAAATTCTCTGGGGGATACATTATATGACTCAGAATCAGTTTGAAATAACACAGTCCCACTTGGTTCCTGGTAATCACATCGGAGATGCACTTTGCACTATGCTATGTGCGGAACGTCTTGTCTTATTCAGATCCATCTTTTTAGCCTCTGTTTTCTTTCAAGTACACAAGGCACAAGGGTAGGACAACAAAAGTTCAAGTTTTGGTGAGACAGCATTTGTGACTGTGGTTCTAGCCTGTGTGTTTGCAGTAAAAGGAATACATGGATATATAGCTACACTATAAGCCTGACTGCTCCAGGTTTATCCTTTCTTTTCCAGGTTGAAGGAGGAAGGAAAGGGGAGGCAGAACTGAATGTAGCCAGTAAGACAAAAAATGCTAGAACTTTTTTGTTGTTTTTTAACTAAATCTTAGATAACTTTATTTACAAAATGCCTCTATTGCCTATTCTTGATCCAGTCACTACAGACTTTTATATTTGATACAGTATAAGTGTGATAAAGGCAAAAATAATCTCCAAATTATTTTGCAGATCAAATATCTGCTTATTAACAAAAGTGCAATGCCAATAGAGGTTGTCCAGTGAGGTGGTGGATGCCCCATCCCTGGAGACATCCCAGGCCAGGCTGGATGGGGCTCTGAGCAACCTGATCTGGGTGAAGATTTCCCTGCTTATGGCAGGGGGATTGGACTAGATGAATTTGAAGGTCCCTTCCAACCCAAACTATTTTATGATTCTATGATTCTACAACAATAAGTTGCAAAAGTCTTTGGCTATTAAGAAAGGTACTTCAGAGAACAAGTATTTCTCCTTCTGTCCCAGCAACATTTTATTGAATATGTCTATCTAGAAATATAATTAATGTCTTGAAGAGAGCCACAGACAGCTGCTCCAATCATATTCTCTATCATTTTGATTACTGGGATCCAAGCATAAGACCTGCAGTGCGTGGATGTAGTTTTTTGAGCTTCAGGGTGACTCCTACAGTCCTAAAATTAAGTAGTCTAAGCTCCCTAACAGTTTTTTGAATTTAATTGTTCAGAGGCACATGAGGGTTTTTTATATGTTATAGAGATGTCCTGAATATTGTACTTATTTTTTATTTACATATGTTTTCTGTCAACCAGATAAAGTTAAGATTTCCTCTGTCTTACTGGTGCATTGTAAACATTGGTTAAGTGAAGAGCTGGAAGTATTTAATTATTGTGATAATATGAGGCCATTATATCTCATTGATTGTAGGTAGCTGGCTCTAGGGAATGCACTCCATAAGCATCTGAAGTGCTTTCCAGATACTAATTATTGCCACATCATTCCCGTTTGAAGGTAGGGAAATTAAGGCATGGATCAGTAAGCTTTGGGGCTTTCAAACATGACAAATACCAGTCTAGATGCTGAAAACCCTACTGAAAATCTCTGCTTCATTACAGTATTTTATTATTTCTAAGCTTGCTGGGAATCTGTTGGGGAAATACAGAGGTATTCAAAAGACCTGAATGAGGCCTTTTGGTTTGGCTAAGTCATCCTCACCCTTAGATTTCAATCAGTTCTCTTTGTGCAGAGCTTCTGGTGGTTAATACAGCTTCTGCTGTGATTTAAGGACAAATGTTGGAAATTGTGGGCCAAGCAGTTTGCTCCTCACCATGCTGTGAGCTGCTGGGTGAGACCTGGGAATTCCAGACTCAGCCTCCCAAATCTCCTTCCCTTCCACCTTTCAGTCTCCAGCAGCACCAAGTCACACTTCTAGTCCAGCACAGCTGTGTCACAAACGGAAATGCCAAGCAGCAGCTGAGGCAGTGAGGAGGAACATGGGCTTCTCTCCAACGTGCGCAAATACGTAACGTCTCACTAGTGCATTTAAATTCATGCTCTTGTAGCTTCCTGGTGAGGACAAAAATATCTAGTGGTGCTGGCACTTTCCCTTTTAGCAAACACTGATACCTCCAAAGAATGAGGTCTTGACAGTCCGAAAGAATTAAGCCTCTTTTCAAGCAGAAAGATCAGCTACAGGTCAAGGAGCTGTACTGAGAATACCTTTAAACTGCTCTGTCACTTACCTCCATAATGAATTTCTGTGAGTTCTTTCTCCAAGGCTAGATATATTTAGAGTCTCCATGATACATCATTCTTTTAAGGGCAGAATGACTGGGCTAAGGTATGAGCAGATCAGCTGTAATTTGGCCTGAAAGTAGACAGTGATCTGGCAAAATGGATCCTCATCTGCAACTCTTCCACTTAGCTCTTTTTCCTGTAGTAAACCTGCCTTTGTTGACTAACTGGCCTCTGTGATGAACTCTGCTACATTCACAAGTGCCACCAGGACTCAAAGGAACAAGAAAACCTCCAGGAAGATAATTTAACACATTTAAATCTCATGAATTGGTGAGATTCAAACATAGGCTGCATGAGCCTGCTGAACTGGAGGCTGTAGTATTCTCCTCTGCAAGCAATAGTGAAGTCTTGGGATGGTCTCTGGTCCTTGCAAGGGACTGTAATTTCCAAGAACTCACATTGTGGCATTAAGAGAAAGTGGTCCTTTCCAAAGCAACCTGAAATCATATTCCCCCAAATGGACCAAACCTTTTAAGCATCATCTTTTTAACTTAATAGAGCAAGGACCAGCTTAGATAACCAAAAGCTACAGCTACAGCAGAGTCAGAAGTCATTTCTCTGAAGGCAGAATTTAGCTCGTTTCTGCACCATAGCACCCTGAACTCCAGCTGCTCAAGCAATGACTCTTGGTCATCATCAGTCTTTGGTGGGTGAGGTTTTGGGTATCTGAGATTGTTAAGATGGCACAACTACACCAATGGATTACATTACAAACTTGGGGAGAAAGAGGTGCCCCATTGGAAAGGAATAAAAGGTGGGTTTTGGATGCTGTCAAGTTGCTGAATGCAGAGCAATGCAGTAAAAAAAGTCATGCAAATTCAACTTCATCAAAGAACATAATGCGACTTCAACAGTACTGCAAACAATCTCAAGGCTTGGAAAGGACAGTGGGAGCAATTTGTTTCTGTCTGGTCAAAATACTACGTTTTGGCTTTGGCCAAATTTCTAATTTAATTACTATTGGTTTGAACCCCTGAAAGAGAACTTTGGAATGGTAAAACACACTCTTCAAATTAATCTTAATATGAAAATTTCTGACTCTGTCTAATCTTCTACAAAAGAGGTAAAAGTCCTCCACTTCATTTTATCCTTGTCATCATTTCCCTGCTAACATTTTCTGAGTTCGACCAAAAAAAGTTTCCCCTCAACTCAGCTTGAAGCTCCATCATGAACTCAAGAGGCTGAATCCATTAATCTCACAGTTCTTTTGTTCTTATAGTTTACTAGAAACGTCTACCAAAAAATGCAGCATCAGGATTCATCGTGAATCTGGGTATTAGAAACGATCTGCCTAACACAGAGAATCAAGCTGGAATTAAGTTTGAGTGCTCTTCAATTTGGCTTCAGTCTCTTACAAAACAATCTCCAGCTGCAGTCAATGTCCAAACATCTGCTGCTGTGAAAATGAGGTGGGACAGCTTAATGAACAGACAAACAAGCAAGGAAGAAATATTTTGTTTTTCATTAAAAAAACAGATAATAAAACTGATGTTTAGCTTGGGAGCCCAGGAGGCTATGAAATGCATCAAGTCTTCCCAGCTTACAGGCTCCACAAGTCAGAAAACAGACATTTGACTGACTGGGAATGGCCTGTTCAGTCCCTGCTGCTCGGTGATGCTGCCCTGGCCAGCGTGTCCTCAGTGTCCACCTTAAGGAGGAAGCGATGCCCTGGTGTAAACCTCCCTGAACCTCCAAGCATGAGGACTGCTCATATAATGAAGCTTTGAATAATTGTTTGCTTAGCCTTTAATGACTTCTTACCAAACATTTCATTTTGTTGTTTTTATTTTGTTAAATTGAAAAAGAATCAGCTTTCAAACAATTTTTAGTGGACAAAAAGTGATTTACTTTCTGTACCAAAACTTATTTCCAATAAAGAATAATAATAATAATAAAAAGAGCTTAACTTATCATGTATTGATAAAATAATTGCTTTCTCTTTTTTTAATCTGTTCATACCATTCAAAATAAAAGTCTGAGAGAGTCTCTATTGCTGAAGAATTTCCATGGATTTATAGTCCTAGGAAAGTTTTCAAGTGTCAGAGCACTATTCCCATATCTGGGATGTGTCCACTACTCAGCAAGCCCTGAACTAAATTACCGATGAAATAAATGACAGTAACTTTGGGGGCTGAAAGGAACCATCTGGTGGAGATGAGACTAACAGATGTGCTTTCATGGTTGGTACCTCATAAGAACTGCATTGCTATCTGCTTCTCTGTTCACCTGCTTATTAATAATGTAGCATTTCTGTTCCTGCAATGCTGAGGGATCCTATTCATCATGCCAGGTCCTGGGTAGTGCCAGGCTTTGTAGTCTCAAAGCACTAAAGCCCTAATGTTCCAGTGAACTCTGTGCACTGGCCTTGGAAGAAAATGAAACACAGGACCAAGTCCTAAGGAACCGAGAGAACATCTGCTCCCTGAATGGGACACAGAGTAATATTGATCCCAGCCACATGGGGAATACGTAATAGTAGGAAAAGAAAGCAAGGTCTTTCAAGTGCTACACCTATGTATTAGTTGCCGAATTAGCTCTTGTCCTGAACAGATGAATGCAAATCTTATTCTTTCCTACAGTGTCTTCTAGACATGCTTCCTCTGATCACAGTTACTTTGGATTTTCCATTGTGAAATCAAGCTAAGCAATAATATGATTTAAGGAGCACATTCATATTGTCACTGGATGGGTATCCTGGACTTGCCCAGACCCACATTTACAATGTTCCAACAACTGCAGCTTCCTGGGTAGGCAGAGGTTTGCTCCAAAGCAGAGCCTTGCAACCTTGTTATTACTACATCCTAATTAGCTCCTTTGAAGAAAAACAATGTTATTGGCAGTAGAAAAAGGATGCTTGATGGTGAAGGATCCCACATCATTCAAGGTGGGAGTTGTGGACATTTACTGTCCAGGAAACAAATATGCAATTTGGCAGATTTCTAGTGCATCGCTTGTTTGCTAAGCTACAAGCATTATGCTATAGCTGGGACCTGCAAAATGAGTATAGTCGTGCTATAGCTACTTACCTGGAGTTGATGTTGGTACTGTGCTGGTTGATCAACATTCATCTTTGTGCAATAAAGTGCAACTTTCTACAATCAATGGTAATCCATTTTTGGTACTGAAAACTAGCACACAGAAAGTGCTAATCATGAAATAGAAAGGCAATATTTGAGACCAACAGAAACCATAGATTGGGGAGCATCAGTCAAAGCAGATGTGTGTATTAGGGTAGGCTGTTTCAGCTGCAAACCAAGTAGAAAAAAAATCTGTGAGCTCCTGACATCGTGCAGCTCACTGTTGTCTTCAGCATCAAGAGACAGAATGGGCTGGAAAGATGTGCATGTCTGTGCAGAAGAATGTCTGCCCTGAGAGAAGCCATCTGAAAACTGGAGTATGTGTGTGGTGTGGACTTGAAGGCTTTTGTAGGTCACAGGGCAATTTCTTTCTGTGCTTGGGGAAGGTGATAAGTGGCATCACTGAAAGACGGGAGTGAATTCTTGCTGCCACCAAAGACAATGAACAAAAATCTTGCCCACAGGATCATTGCCAGCCTACAGGCTCTTTCAAAGGATCTTCTCTCAAGGGCTGCATGTGAAACAGGGATGGGATAGCTTTGCAAAACAGACCTGGGTTCCAGATATAGCTGACAGCTGTGAATCATAGTGGAGTTCTGGGTTAAATTCCTTAAAATTAAAATATGTATCAGGTACTTTGATCGGTCCTTTGTGTGGCTGGTGTGGGGGACTACGGTGGGTCCATGGATTCCCTGATGGAGGGCATGGGAACAGAAATTAGCCTTGAAGATATTAAGGCCTACCCGTGAGAAAGATGTGAGTAAAGGAGTATCCGGAGATGTTAAGGATGTACCTGTGTGAGAGAAGGGAGTAAAAGAGTAACATTGATGATATCAAAATTAGCCAATGAGATGTTACTGCTGTAACTTGTAACCAATAGTGAAGAGACACATGAATTGGTAAAACTGTATAAAAATGCACTTGTGGCAATAAATGGCATCTACTACTTTCATCCTGGAAGAACTTGGTCTATGTTGTTTGTCCATCTCAACCACGACAGGCTGGGTGTTCAGAAGTGAGAAATGAGGTAATATTTAATTGTGGAGTCTCCAGCCTTGGAGATATTCAACATCCATCTGGACATGGTCCTGGGCAACTGGTTCTGGGTGGTCCTGCTGGAGCAGGAGGGTTGCAGCAGGTGACCTCTAGAGGTTCTCTCCAACCTCAATCAGTCTGTGACTCTGTGGATCTGTGAGCCTGTGATCCTGTGAATATCTTCCTATCCAGCAGGGAGAACTCCAACTGAAGTTATCAGAAATCTACTCGAAAAGAACTATTGAGTGTTGTAAAGCAGACTGGACCATGATGCTTGACAGCCAACATCACTATTTCAATTTGTGTTATGCTTTCTACAACCACTTACGGGCCTGCTCAGAGCTGGTGGTGAATTTGTACAGTATTCAGTCATCCTCATGTTTTGCCAACAATGATGGAGCCCATGTCATGGAGAAACACAATTCAGGCACCAAAGACACTCAAAGCAAAGGCCTCTTTTGTCTTATTCCACTAGAAGGAATTGTCTTATTCCACTTGACTGAAGAATTTGCAGTGAAACAGTTTATAGCAATTATAAATTAATATTCAAATTTTTCTCCCATATGTAACCGCCCTTCCTCTCTCTTTTCTATTTCAAATCATGCCATGTGCCTATTTCTAGTCTGCATAAAATTAGAAGCATTGGATAAAGATTTCCAGAAAATACCCCAAAGATATATAGTTTACTAAGCCAGCCTGCTTCCTTGTTTAAAAGTAGACAGCATAAAGGAAACAAGTGGGTATGTTGCCTGCTAGACACATCATTGCTAACATGACTTCTTCAAGTCTGAAGGCAAAGAGCAAATTTGGTAGAAGGCCTTTGTAAAAGCAATTGCAGGCTGCACCTCCTTGTATCTCTAGAGTGACCTCGTTTGTTGTTGAATCTGCAGCATGATCAGATATCCACTACTGACATTTCAATTTGTTATTCTGATGCTAAGCAAAAATATCCAATTGATACACTCACTCTAACAGGGAGAGACTATATTACATTAGGCACAATCTGGAAGCTTAAAAACTATCTGAAAATAAATGGAAAAAATCATTTTGATAAGTAATGATTACTTTATATATTCCTCAGAGTTTCCAGATGTAGTGATGAGAGTTCAAACATCAGGATTTTGGGCTGATCCTGTGGTGTCCCAACACCTGGAAGTGAGACTCTCACCTTACTTTCATTCACTTACAGTCAGGAGGGAAAGTGAGAATTTCCAAGCGGCTTAGTAAAAGTTGTAAAACATTACATTAGATGAAGGAAAGTGAAAGACTAATGATGACCCTTCTTTATTTGCTTGCTTTCCTTCCCTGAAGAACCACATTATATTGTCAGGCAGCCCTTTGACTTTTAATATTACAGTGCTGCCATGCCTTGTATGCTAAAGGGACATGCCTGGAAATGAATCATGGTAATGCAGAACCAAAAGCCTGAAATGGTTTGCTCTGTTCAGCAGGTTGAGGAATAAAAAGGTTTAGGGCAAGTATATTTTTCAAGAAAGTCAAGGACTAGAAAGGTCAGAGCTTGCCAGAGCTAAAAGTCCAAGGTTTGGAGATGTTGATACAATGTACGAACCTTGCTGGCTGAAATTCCTCATTGTGTCTCAAAGACAAGGACTGTGCAGAATGATGGGACAAGATTATGGATGCACACGTGCTTTCTGAACTGTGCCATGGATTCAGTAAGGTGAGCAGGAGAGAATTACAGATGCTCTTTTGATTGGTTTGCAACGATCTTTTAATGGCATTGAGACGGTGTGAAGTTACAGTGTATTGATTTTCTTTTGTCCAAGCAGTAATTTGTAGTGGTGGAGATTTATTTCCCTCTTTATGTTTTCCATGAAGCTGGAAGGCAACGAGGCCACTGGCAGCTGGAGTTGATTTCCCATTCCTATGGGTGGCATGAGCAGCCACCTCTTGTGCTTAAATGATCGTTGAGTGCCGGGGGACTCAATGCTTAGGGAGAGCAGGGTTGGCATGGGTGATTTCAGAGGACTCATTCCCACCGCTGGCAGGCAGTGATATTGTCTGCCGGGTCAAAGCTGCTGCAGTTGCAGTCCGGGGAACATTTGGCCTGTCAGCTCTCAGACCAAGGGACCTGTCTTGGTAATGTTGTCTCTCAGGCTTTGAGGTTTCATGGACATCTTCATCCATCTTCCCTCAGCAGATTTAAAGAGTAGACACTGATTTCAGTCTCCTGACCAAGACTCTTGCATGTCCTGCTACCTGGCTTGGTTTCATGTAGCTTATGCAAAGATCTGGAAGCCAGGAGGTGACATTTTGATCACTTTGACCATCTGCAGATCACAGGCCATAACTTCAAGTTAAACTAGGCCATAGCATTTAAAAATAAAGACAAAGAGTGTTTCATGCCTGACTAGGCTGTTACACTGATTGACTGTTAGGCTTCATTTTGTGTTAGTTTAGCGGGCAGAAGCAATGACTGCAGCTTAGATTCCCTCAGTGCTAAGCCCTAAGAAACAAGCCCTAAAAAAAACCAGCTTGATGTGCAACTATAAGGAAGAAGGAGAACATGGATGCACAGAGGAGAGAGGAACTGCTTGAGTATATCTATGCTGCTGAACACTGAAATGAGCGCCCACGAGATAGGCTGGATGTTTGAACAAATTGGCTGTGGCAGCACAGAGCTGTGTCTGGGATAACAATTCCTTAAATCAACCCTCATGGGGATTCAGGTCTCTTTTACTGCTAGAAGCTACTGCTGCCTGAATTGCTTGGGGTATCAGTGTTGCCCTTTGTACTTACACTGCCTCTTTGGCATTCGTCAGTAGGTGCTTCCAGACTGTGCACAGGCACACTGGTTCTTCCTCAAAGCATTTGGAACTTCAGAGGAGAGAGCATAAGGGTGCTTGCTGGAGCTTCTACCAAAGGTTGAGTAGAGGCTGGTGTTAGAGACCAGCTAAAAATGCTATTAGATCTCGTCACCCTAAACGAGAAATGAGAAGCCTTGAAGCACTGCAAAAATTTTACTTGATAAGACAGAGGATCCAGGAGAAGGATAAAAAGAGAAGGGCAACAAAATTCAACACCACTTTCGTGCTTACACTGAAACTAAGATTCTACTTCTGTGAATATATAGCTTCACTCACTGTGTGCTGGGTCTTGTTATACAGAAGTCTTCTAGGTCAAGAGGTCCTCAGGCTTCAAATCATTGATCTCAAGAAATGACCCCTGAGGTTCTGCTCTTTAGCACCTTCTTCAAAGCATGTCCTACTAAAGTAGGACATGCCATTTTAAGGACAATTTCACTCACGCTATAGACAGTGTTGCTTTCTGTTCTGAATTCCTAGATAGTCCCCTGACTATTTTTTCAAGTGCCAAATCTCTGTTCCTCTGTCACTGAAGATCATGAGCATCTGTTTGTCCCTTTTGCTTCTAAAGTCTTTTGCAGAGTAACTGGTTTTCCATTTGCAGTTTTCCTTCTCATAAACATGATCCAGATGTTCCAACTGAATGTTCATGTGGCTCTACTAAAACACCCTCTATATGTTTGTGTGTGGTTTACCAGACACCCCTGCGCTTTGTCATCCACAAGAATCCAGCTGATCTGTGACTAAGCCAAGATAAAGCCATATTATCTTCACCGACAGATATAATCCCCTCCAGTTTTCCTCTGATTTTAGGCTATAACTTCTCCAACTGATCGAGTTTTGTGTTTCACAAGGGCCAGCATAATCTACTGGGACATACTTATCCCTGGACCCTCTGCACGCTCCCAGCAGAGGCTGTTACAGCCTCCTGGCTGCAAACTCCAGCTCGGCAGAGGCACTTGCTTTTGATTACAGACATCTCCAGTGTCAGCCAAGGAGGTGGATATCAAACCTGTGCACGTTGGGTGCTGCCAGCAACACATCATAAATAATAGTAATGGAGCATAATTGCTCATCAAGCCAAATCATAGCCTGGAGTGCTCCATCTGGCCAAACTCCCGTTGACGTCAGTGGGAGCTTTGCCAGCCGGTGTGCAGTAGGACTGGGGTCCCAAGCAGCGGTACCAGCACCGAGGTCCTGTTAGGGGCTGATTCAAAACCCCTTCTAACCTCTGGCTGGTTCTGCACTGATTTAGCAGACTTTAGCTAACTCTCCTTGTGTTACACTGCATCCCAGCCAGTACGGCTACATCTGCTGAACAGTTATCCCAGATGGAGCATGGAGGAGGAGAATTCCTGACACTGCGTGAAGGGATTTTGAATTTAGAGAGGAGATGGAAACTCTTTCCTGTTGTGTCTTAAAAGGTGTTTTGTATGGGGGTGATTTTGGACTTAAAAACATCAGAAAAGCCTGCCTTTTGCAGGATGCAACTGAAAAAACACCAACATGTAATTGATGTTGAAAAGTCTTGTGTCCCTAGTGCAAGGGCTATAAAAGCCAAACAATCTGATGTGCCGGTCTATCAATCACCCGTTGCTATTTGACATTACTACAACCCTTTGCAAGTAAAAATAATTTACTGCCCCACCCCTGTGAAGATTATTTACCATCCTCCTTTTGGTTTGAACATTTACTGTTGTGGTTCAAAACTGCAATGAACCGGGCAGCTATAAATTTTCTTTCCCTCCCCCTTCTCCTCCCACCTTTTCCTATGTAATGCTAGGATGAAGGTTAAGGCATAGGATGCTACCTAAAGTTAAGTGCTCTATTCTCAGTGCCCCATACATCCTTGCTAATGCTTATAGCTCCCCTGTGGCATTGGGAAGTATCATCACTATTGTTCTGAGGTAGAACAGGAGCTGGAGAGAGATAAATGGCCTAGTTATCAAAACTTCCTAGCCTCCCACAGCCCTCCCTGGGAATACAGCTATAAATGACATTCAAATGATGCTGATAGATGTTAACTGAGTGGGGAGCAGAACGCGTGCGCTGCCGGTGCTGTGCTCGGGCCAGCTGCTTCTTACTGATAGTGTCATGGAAATCTCGGCTAACCTGATGCTGGCTGCTGATGTGATAGCTGTGTGGGTGAGATACCTCACATCTGCTTGTGGAGAAATCCCTCGGTGTTGCAAAGATTCAAAATCAGATGGTTACTGAGATGTATTAATGCTGGAGCTTGCAAAGCTGAAGGCAGAGGTGTTTTTTCTTCTTTGACACAGAATCTGCACAATTTGGACCTTAAGAGGATCAAATATTGGAGGGGAAACAGCCCTTTTTCCACCCAGAGTGCAATGACAGAAGCGTCATCTTTGAGTGACCTGTGACATTTCTAATAGGGGTCTGTAGTCTGGTCCAAACTCTGCAGCCCTGTGGTGGGTCCAAAAATCACCTCCAGGATCACCCTTTCCATCTGCTGTGCTTCCTGGTGTGTGAAACAGGAGAGGGACTGCTCAGATCACAAATCCCTCGGGGAACGGAACAGGAGCAGCTGGAGTAGGTGGCAAATCTGCTTCTCCTATGAGTCTGGAAGGACTCTCAGCTGTCTTGGCATCTCTTCAGGAGATACCAGGAAAATTCCCCCATCTGGAGGTGGAGGAGGACCTCTCATGAAAACAACCAGGAATCTGTAGGGCTATGGTTTTTTGCCTTAAAAAAAATTATATATATTTTTTAAAAAATACATTTTATTTTACTCTCTGGCAAGAAAGGAAGGTTAGGTTAGATTAGACCCTTTGTATCCTCCCAAGGTGTAGCTATGCAAATGCTCAGCCCTGCAGGCAGGGCTTTACTCAAGAGCAGCTCTAAGAGGAGGGGGGATGTTTCTGGTGTGTTGTGGCAGAAATCCCAGGGCATCAAGTGTGCAAGGCATTCAAAAGCTGTATCTTCCCATCTTCGTTGCAATCAAAATCACATTCCTTCAGGACTTAGGTCCGAGATTGGGTTGGGGTGCTGGTACACACGCTGAGGAAGAGGAGGGGGAGTTCTCAGGTCCCCTCGGGACTGCAGCTGGGCTTGGTCCCCGACGCTGCTCCTTCTAGGAACCACTCAGGTGGGGACCGCAGCCCGGGCTGGGGCAGGAGCAGTTTGTCCCGCAAGACACCCGTGCAAAAAGCTGCTCTCCGGGGGGCCTGGGGGATGCCCGGGCGTGCTGCCCCCTAACCCCCCACCCTCCGCGGGCGGAGGCTCCGGCTCGGCTCGGCTCAGAGCGAACCGCATCGGCAGGCAGCGCCTCCAGCCGCCCACCCGCCGCCTCTCCCGGCATCCTTCATCCCCATCCTCCGCTCCTTCCTGCTCCGGCGGCGAAAGCAACCCCCCGCCGGGGGCCGGGGATGCCCTCCCCCTCCTCTCCCTCCCCTCCAACCGCAGCGGGGGAGGGGGGCTGTGATGCTGCAGGGGGATCCCCGGGTGTCGAGCGGGGTCTCCCCTTCCGCTGGCTGCCGGGATCTCCCCGCTCGGCGCCGGCGGCCCCAGCGGCAGCAGCTGAGGGTTGGCAACTCGGGGGGGCGTGTAGGGGGCAGCCCCGTGGCGGAGGGCCGGCGCCGGTGCCCCACGCACCGTGGATGACTAGACACCCGGGGCTGGGGGAGCGGGAGGGCGGGCGCCCGGCTATTTGCTGGCTGCATACAATGGGCCACTCCCTAACGTGAGGGCTTGGGGGGAGGCAGGAGCTGGGAGGAGGAGGAAGAGGAGGCGCGGGGGGGAAGGGGGGGAGGGAGGAAGGGGCTCGGGCATCGGGCTTGTAAATAAACTCCGCGATGATTTCCCTCCCTTGCGCCGGCCCAGGTGCCCGCTGCGCTCCTGCCTCCCCGCAGCCCGCGGCGAGGATGACCTGACGGGGATGTAACAGCCTCCCCCTACCCTACCTTTTTTTTTTTACCCCCCTCCCGCCACATATATATATATATATATATGTATATATATATGAACATATGAAGAAATAATTTCTGGGGGGAGGGGCGGGGAGCTCGGATCATGGCCTTGGGGCTCCCGGGGCTGCCGCCGCCGATTTGCAGCTCGCCTCCGGGGCCCGGCGGCGACCATGGGGCTGAAGGCGCGGCGCGGCGCGGCGGGCGGTAGCGCGGCCGGCGGGGCGGCGGCGGCGGCAGCGGGGCGGCGGGGGACGGCGAGCGGCGTTGGCGACCCCGAGCAGGGCTCGCTGGCCCTGGGCACCGGCGCCGACCGCGACGGGACGCTGCTGCTGGAGGGCGGTGGGAAGGAGGAGGGCGGCAAGCGGAGCCCGCCGGGGCTGGGGCTGCTGGCGAAGACCCCCCTGAGCCGGCCGGTGAAGCGGAACCACGCCAAGTACCGCCGCATCCAAACTTTGATCTACGACGCCCTGGAACGACCCCGCGGCTGGGCGCTGCTCTATCACGCCTTCGTGTGAGTACGCGGGCGCGCTGTCCCCCGCGGAGCGCGGAGCGGGAGCGCGGAGCGGGGCTCCCCCGGGGGCGCGTCCCGGAGCGGCGGGGTCTGCCCCGTAGGTTGCCCCGTGCAGACGCGCCCGGGGCCGCCGTTTTGCTTTATCATTCTCGCCGTAATGCGCTCCGGGGGGCTTGCTCCAGCAGCGGTGGGGATGGCAAGGATCTTGTTATGGTTTGATGCTGAGTGGTTTTATCTATTTTTTTTTTTTTTTTTTTTTGCGAACTGAGCAGCGTCTTTTAAATCTGTGTCTCTCTCTTGTATGTACGCCCGCGTTGCCTTGGAGCGGCGTGCCCGAGTCTGTGTGTCTTAGACCTGGAGAAGGGATGCCAGGAAGACCAGGCTCTGAACAGTTTTAAGGCTCGAAGTGCTTAAGGGGACACTGCCGGCTTCAGTTCAGCCTAGAGCGTTCGTGTGCGGTTCGATTAGCTGCTGTAAACCCCGAGTGTGCACTGTCTCTTTCAACAGCTGAAAGTGTCAAATGAAAACCAATCGGGTTTGGGTCCAGCAAGCATCACCCTGCAGTGTGTGAAACCTGAGCATTGCAGCACTGCTAACCAGAAAGTTAAACTGGCCACAAGCGAACTGAGACAAAACAAACTCGCTCTGTGGCCCAAAGGCTTTTCACATTCCTAAAATATTCTGATCCTTTAAGTTTTAGTAAATAAAATAAAAAATAAATCTGGTTACGACATATAGTGAAGTTGTCAGAGTCCTATCAAAATAAATGTGGTCTTCAGTGTTGTGAATGTGTTCGAAAAGCCAAGGGATTGTCAGTGATCATGATGCTACTGTTTTCCTTTAATGCTACAACATGTACAGAGTTCTATGTGACAGAGGATTTAAGCAGTGATTTCTGAAATTGGTTTATTTGCCAAAGACAAACAAAGTGCTCCAGGCTGCATGGGCTGTGAGCCTGGAGCTGGATCTTGGGCAGTCCTGATCACTGGTTTAGCCATTGCACTTGCAAACAAACACCTTGTGTTTATTAGTGTATGTAGGGCTGTGATTTTACCTTCAGGCAAATTTCTCGTTGATGTTTGCAGGGATTTAGCCGTGGGCGAGGAGTAAAAGACAGCATTCAGTACTGAAGTGCTGCTGTATACCACTCACTCCTTGCTGCTCCCCGCTTTTCAGTGGTTTCATTAAGTGTGTCTCGGGACACAAGTTCCTGCTTTCCAGCATCATTCTTGTGAAAATGTGGACATTGGGTGCTGTGACACTTTTTCCGCTCTTTCACCCTTTCGCCACAGGAAAACTTACGCTAGGCAGCAGGGAGCGACAGCATTTGGGCGTGTTATGCTGGGAAGACTCTTGGGTCTGAAGCTTGCTGTTCAGTCATGCTCAGTATTACATAATGCTGCTTTTTGTTGGGGAGAGCCATGTCTGGATGAAGGGGCACCCCATTCATCTTGCCTTGATTGGCTCACACACACTGCACAAGTGAGGCTGTAGCACATATCAGAGCGTTCCTGAGCACTTGACATCTCTCTGTTTGGGGACAGCTGTGGCAGCTGGGCCAAGTCCACGACTGTGCTCATGTCTAGATATAAACAATAGGACAGCGGATGAGTCTACAGAGGCTCAGGTGAGCCGAGAGATTCACATTTATTTACAATGGTATAAGAATGTCCAAGCTACAACATTCATTTTAGATTGCTCTCTAGATATGTGGTTAACCTTAAGATCCTTATGCGATATGGATCATAGAATGGGAAAAGAAATCAATATATTTGTAAGGTTGGATCCTTCTTAGCAGTGGATCTGATGCTTTATGTGGACAACTTGTCTTTGGTGCAAAACACTTTCAGGAATCCTTATCTTTAAGGGAAGTAAAATCCACAAGTCTAGTCTGCCACCCCAGAAGAGACACCCAGTCCCAGGACACGCAGGGGGCTCAGCAGTCCAAGGCTTCTGTTTGCCACACTGTGTTTCTGTTAAGTCTCGGCTCCTTCTGAAGCCAGTAGAAGTTGTGGGCTCTTACCTCGCCGAGGGATCGAATCTGACAAAATAAATCTGCTGAAAGTGATGGAAGAGCATGCTGAGTTCTCGCTGACAGGCTTCAGAGCTTGTTCCTGCAACTGGAGAATGAAGATCTTCTCGAGAGCAGAAGTGCAGTGGGGAAAAAGCACCTAAGCTGTTATCCAGAGTCTTTGTTCTTGCTTTGAAATGAATTGTGTTTTAACCTTTTTCCATCTGAAAAAGAGTCTTTGCAGGTGCTACTGTGACACTACATAGTGCCATCCTAGTGGTCCACCAGTGCTTCTTTTCACACTAAAACAGTTTCCTTTCCTTTCCTTTCCTTTCCTTTCCTTTCCTTTCCTTTCCTTTCCTTTCCTTTCCTTTCCTTTCCTTTCCTTTCCTTTCCTTTCCTTTCCTTTCCTTTCCTTTCCTTTCCTTTCCTTTCCTTTCCTTTCCTTTCCTTTCCTTTCCTTTCCTTTCCTTTCCTTTCCTTTCCTTTCCTTTCCTTTCCTTTCCTTTCCTTTCCTTTCCTTTCCCTAGGTGAGAGATTCCCATAAAATCTTACAAATGTGATACTGTTTTAATTCCGAAGAAAAGTCTCATTTATCCTAATGACAAGTCACACTGTCTGGGTCTTCTGAGTAACTTTGCAATAAATACTATGCAAACAAATTAAGAGTAACAAGGCTGCTCTGATATACAAAAATAACCCCAGAGAATAAACAGCTTAGGGTCAAAATGAATTGCAACAGATCCAAGCATTCAGAAGTGTTTAGGGAAGAACTGATGCAAAGGACTCTGGTATGTCTGGATTTAGGAGGTGGGAAGCTGGTGATGGAAGAGGGTTGGCAACTTTCAGGACACACTGAGGGTGTTGTGTGGAGGCAGAAAAGGGCTTTGTAAAGGTCTTTGCAGGAGCTTTGGATGCCAGGACTTTTAAAAGGGTGATACAGATGGGATCTCATTAAAACATACAGTGATGCCCATATGGCTGCAGAGGGGTCATGATGCTTTGGTATCTCACTCTTATAATGTGCACATAGATAAGGCTTGATGCAGTCCCCGCTGTAAACACTGACTTTGGTCTAGGTGGGGTTAGATCTACTGAAATGATTAAATCTACTGAAATACTTCAATGGAAATGCAAAAACATGACGAGGCCCCACCAAGCCCTAGGGACGAAGATCCAGGGGAGAAAGGGAGAAATTCCCTACCCTAATTTTAGTGTTTGGCTTTCATTGGCACTGATTTACAGCGAGTGACATGAGATATTTTTCTTGTGAATCTTCCTCCATCCTTGTTCTGCACAAGTGAGCTTGTCCAAGCCCATCCTTATAGCAAAGAGGAAGGTGATTCTGTCCTAAAGAAGCTGACTCTGTTTCCTTCACCATCTGAAAACATTTATTCTCTGGCAGCTCTACCAGACAGATTTACATAACACCCGTGAAATTCCCCTCTGCTAGAACACCAGGGTTCACAGACTTCTTGGCAATACGGCAATAACTTAATGATATAATTGGTAAGACGAAATTGATTTTTCCGTGAAAAATTTCACCTCTGTAAACTAAAACTCCTGCTGAACGTTTTCATTTAAAAATAATAATAATTAAAAAAAATGGTTTAAGCTTTGAAGTTTTTATTAGGAAATTTCTCTTGGGGGTTGCAGGTGAGGCTAAAATCTATCCCTGCTTTTTCTGAGCTGGTCTCCCTGTAGGTGTAACCACTGTTCCTGCGATGTGCTGTATTTTCCTTTGTGTTGAGCAGTGCAATATATTGCAGGAAACCCAGCAGTTGTGCCTCGTGGGATGTGTACTTTGGCCAGAAAGCCTGACTTGAGACCTGTTCATCTCCACGAGCCAACCAAACACTTCATTTATGCACAGAACTGAATTAAAAATTGAAAACAAGTAAGATTTTGTTTTTACAGTTTGTTTTTGATTATAAGCACAAAATATTTGGTGGCTAATGGATAGAGTCCAGAAGAGTAACAAAATACAGATCAACTTTGTAATCGCAATTTGTGGAAAATTTTCAACCTGACATGAAGAGAGACTGAAGGAGAGGTAGCTAGGAGATATTCTTATTTTCATATCATCCTCGGAAAAAAAAAAAAAAACCAAAAAAAACAGCCGCCTTTACTTTCATGGAAAAATAAGACTAGGAAACGCTTAGGATTAGATTTTCTTTTTTGGAAGAGTGCGCAATATCGACTGCATGGTGGAGAACACAATGGTGTACCTGCTGACGAGAGAGGGAAACCATGAGTAACACTTGAAACCCCTTCCTTCTTTGCCATACAATCTTATTTCAATATCAATTAATACCTGGAAGAGAAAGAGGAGGCACAGCCATATCATCCATCAAATCATTGGTATTTCTGGGAAGCACTGGCGAGCTCCTCTGTCATGGCTGAACGTGAGTGGGTTGTTTGCAGGAAAGATTGTCAAGGGACTAGGGAAACAGGTTGGAGGTCTGGGGACTTCATTTTCCTCTTTACCTTTTGGGACGTGCTGTGTAAGATGTGCTGATCCGCCAGCCTGTGTCAGCCATCTGGGGTGAGATGGGAACAGGCCCAGGGTGAAAAGAAAGACAATATGAATCCTTCCTTGGCCTGTTTGGCATAGACTTGTCTCTAAGTGAGTCCCCGGAGCAGCAGAGCAAGCCTGGTCCATTAGCAAGTGTCCTTTGCTTATGTGTTCGCCAATACGAGTTCTGTTTTAATTATTTATGTTAATTCATCGTAATGCATGGATAAATATTCTGCAGTATACTTTGTAAAAAATAATGAAGTCTTAGTCATTGGAGACCTCACTACACACTTCTGCTATTGCATCTCCGTTCAGGCTTGTGGAGTCCGCCATGGGTTTGTGTGCAGTTTAGCGAGACGTGACTGTAATCTCAGCTGCCGGGATCAGCCAACATCACAGGCTGTGGTCAGCGGCTGCCAAAAGCTGGGGTTTGCTGGCAGGAATGAGAAATGGCAGCAGAGCCTGGGGAGTCATCGAATGTCCTGAGTTGGAAGGGACCCACAAGGATCATTGCGTCCAATTCATGTCCCTGCATATGACAACCCCACAGTTCACACCATGTGTCTGAGGACGTTGTCCAGTCTCTTCTTGAACACTGTCAGGCTTGGGGCCGTGACACCTCCCTGGGGAGTCTGTTCCGGTGTCCAGCACCCTCTGGGTGAAGAACCTTTTCCTAGTGTCCAACCTACACGTCCCCTGGCACATCTTCCTCCCTGAATAATGTGAGTGGCTTGCAATTGCCAATTGTAGCTCCAGAGCCTCTTCAGCAGCTTGCAGGTGCCTAGCACTTGTTTAAGCACCTGAACTATGTCTGAAATCACAGACCTGGCACTTTGGTGGGAATAGGTATCTTTTCACCTCCTGCCTTATAACTCCTTGCTAGGGTATTGGTGCTAACAGTGAGATGCACTCCTGGAGCGGTTGCTCATGGGTTGGGTTAGTTCAGGCCATGTGCTCAGTGTTGCCGTGGCTACACTGCTAACTTGCTGAGTTTTGGTGCTGCTTACACCTGCTTGATGGGCTCACCTGTGCTTCAGTGTCCCCAGAAATCCTGGAGACCCAGGTTCCTGAGTGCCTTTCTGTGAGTGTAAACCCTTGCTCACACCGCATGAAGCAGCAATGGCAGCCTCATCTGGGTAAGTGGCAAGATGGTAAAATCCATAGAATCATTAAATCATTTAGGTTGGAGAAGACCTTTAAGATCATTGAGTCTAACTTTAAATCTAACACTGCCAGGTTCACCAGTAAACCATGTCCCTTAGTGCCACATTTACACATATTCACCACAGCCAGTGATGCGTGAGGGTAGAAGCATTGGTGGGAAGCATCAGTGCCACCAGTGACAGCAAACACATGGTGGCCAGTCTTTCAGTGCCATCAGCTGAGCCCAGGAGTAAGCCCCTCTGAAAAAATTCAGAACCCCTGATATAATTTCCATAAAAACAAACAGTCCCAAATTTCAACATTTTGAACAGAGATGATATACCAAAGCCCCTCCAGCAGCCAGAAAATCATGTTTTTCTTCTCTTTTGAGAAACTTGGTATGAAGATTAGTGCCTTGTCTGTGCTGACCTTGCAGTCCTGAAGGCGCCATTGGCAGTAAAACCCAGGATTAGATTTTTTGCAACATCTCCAGCACAACAGCGGAGAGTCTAGTTGACGGTATCAGTTTGTAAAAACCATCTCAGTTTCTTCTTGTTCCTCCCTTTACTCCTTGCAGCAAACTCGAGATCCTCATGGAGCTCAGCAGGGTCTGTGCACTTCCAGGTCAGCTGCCTGGCTGAGAGGCCATGTAGGTTTTACTTCTTGATTTAGTCTAAGATGGAGATTAGGGAGACATTTAAAAATTATCAGAGAGAGACTTTTCACTCCCATTTTTCTGGTTTCGGTGCACAATGTAGAAACATCCAAAATAAACCTAAATGAAAAAATAGTAAATAAAGACTACCCGTGTTAACAGCTGGATTAAAAAATAGTCACATACATAGAATGCCAGTTATATACCACTGTGTGCTTGAATGTGTACAAGTGAACATGAAGGTGTCCCAGCAGTTCCTACATCTCCCAAACATTACCCCAAAGGCTACTCACCCAACATCTTTCTGTTCTTTCTTTGAGGCTTCTCATCTTCAAATATGACTTGATTTAATCCACTTTATTTATGGGCTATCCAATGTACACACTTGTGTGTGTGTGTAGAGCACATTTTTGTGTCTCTTGAACAGCAGAAAGTCCTTTCCAGCATTGAGATGTACGTGCAGGCTCAGGTGATAGCACGTGTATTCAAGGACAAGGTATGAACTTCAGTAATTTAGATCTAATTTAACATCTGTAAGAAACTTTCCAGTAAAAATCAGTCAAGTGAGTGTTAAGATCGGTGACCTTTGCTACAGCCAGGCAGCTGAATGGCTGGGTACAACCATGATCAACCTTGCATGGTATAAATAAATGATAATGTTGACTCTTGTATTTAGCAATGCTATGTTCCCTTCTTGAGTGTGGAACTTTGCAGAAGGAATGGAGCCACAGAGACATTGCATCTGCTATTGCTTCTGGCAAATACTCTATTAAATAGGATAACTAAAATATTAATAGCTTTACAAGGAATATGGTCCACAAAAGCTGTTAAGTATATGCTGCCTTCTGTTTTAGGATGATAGTTGGGAAACTTAGCATTTTCTGTGGAAAGAGGGACATGCCCAGGGATATTTAGGTTCATAGTAACCTACTTTAGAAGAAGGCACTCTGGGAGAACTTTCAGGCTGTAAATCCCTAAATTGCCTTCCCCAGCTTTAAGCAAGCAAACAACTTAAAATCATGTTTGACTTGGAGAAAGGTCTCACTGATGTCATCAGGAACATATTCAAGGTGACACTGAGGTCATCCAAAGTAGAAGAGTGTGACTGAGATTTGGTGGAAAGTGGCATTAGATATCACCATATTCCTCTGCACAACCCACTTGCTGCTCTACTTGGGGTGTGAGAGATGCTCCTAATCTACAATTCTCCACAGGATCTGTCACAGACCTTCATTCCTTCCGTGTCTTAATAGTCACCTCTGATTATAGTCACCAGGATAAAATCTTGTCCTCCTTATAGATACTGCCTTTTGCTCATTTGCATGGGTTTTAAAAACCATGCTGAAGTGGAGTAGCACATCTCCAACACTTCTAAATCTCAGTTTAATGAGATGCTGAGACCCTGACATGAGAAACATCCAGTGTTTCTTAAGGTGCATGTGCTCTCACTCCCTTCTCCTACATGCATTAATCTTGACAAAGTCTTTCCTACTTTACTTTTTCTAGGTTGCTGGTACATGATGCTGGAGCATTACAGGTCCGTTGTATGGCAGCATCAGCAGAGGAATCCTAATCCCATCTAGGTCAGCTGTTAGCTTTTGCTTCCTTTGACTTTACAGACTTTATTTCATATTATGGGTACTTGCATCTTGTTTGTCCTCCCTGTTTTCAGAGTTGTTGCTGAGAGCTGTATGGCTGTGTTTTGTGTTCCTTTGTCAACCTGTATTAGCTTGTGATTGTTGTGTTGACTTTCCAGTGGTGTTGTTCCAATATCAGATGCTTTTCTTATTTCTTATTTTCTGTCCTCACTGGTGTTTTACTCACCTTCCAGATTAGAACCTCATAATTTTATTAACATTAAATGTAATTATTTTTATAGATCATTAAGGAAGCACTTAATAAGACCAGAACTAAGAAAATCCATTCAGCATTTCACTAAATAACAGCTTCCCTGCTTCCTGGTTAATATGATATCATTTGTTATGGCTTTATTTATAGCTCTGAAGCCAGTTTTTAATTTCATATAGTTTCTCCCAGTCATCTAAATTAATGCTAGAACTAAGATTTTACGAAACACTGCGTCTATGTCAAAACAGCAAATATTTCCCCATTTCGTTTTGTTCAAACCTGATTGTCGGACTATTTTTTTTTTAATTTATTCCAGTGATACATCTTTAATTGTTATCTTTCCCAACTCAAATTTTTCATGCTTTTGGCATGGCAAATGTGTATCTCATATAAAAAATAATTGAGTGTTCCTAACACTGTCCACCATTAGAGCAGAGCTAAAGCAATGCTGAAAGCTTAAATGCCACTGTCTATCCAAGCCCTAGTTCTTATATATTTTATAGGAGCCATTAGATTGGGCTTACACCTAAGTTCAGGTGAAGGATGGAAATGTTCATCCTAAACCAGAAGATTCTTCACAGGGTACTCTCTACTGACTGTAAATAAAGAGTTTCAAATCTTCTGTTTTGAAGGGGGATGGAGGAGGAACAAGTACAGCTGTTGAGGGACTGATAGTGAAATTCCCAAAGCACACAATGGGGAGCTGCCCACCAGGCTCTCGGCAGTGCAGCATCAGCTCTGCTTATCTTTGTTCCCCTCATGCCTCTCCATGAACTGCTCGGAGTGCTTATGAGGGGGCATTACACCCTGAGGATGGAATGTCAAGAGCCGCTGATTGAAATTGCAGGGGAATTAATTTAGAAAGGTAATTACACGAACTGGAATTTGCTCTTCTACCTTTGCTAACACTGCTGTTCTTGTGAGATGTGCTGGAGGAATTTGAATGCACACAACTGGCTGAAGCTCCTTGATCAGACCTCAGACACCATCTGTGCAGTGGCACTAGATGGGTAGGGCCACAGCTCAGGACCATCTTTGCACTGCAGGTATGGCAGCAGCTTTTTTTGTGTCTAGAGTAGTCATTAACTATGTCTGGACTAATTGACAAGGTTGTGCAGGGGATGTTTCCAGGCAGTGATACACACCGGCCAATAACACAACATCGCTGGATGATCCATGCCATGGTATTAGTCTGAGACAACCAAATGACTGGGCTCAGATCAGCGTTGTTGCAAACCTGGGACCATTCACAGTAACATTCTGCATGTGGTTGCCACTTTGGAGGCAACTGAGGCCAGTGGTAGGGACACTGGTCATGCCAGCTGGTCTCATGGACAGAGAGCAAGACTGGGCATCTTTGGGTTACTAGAACAGACATGATTGTTATATGTGAAGTCTTACCACTTTGAGGATATATCCTCCTAGGTCTATGTAAAAGTCACTTTGCTTTGGCATAAGAGCTTTCACTTAGATAAAGACCCAAGAAATCCTGCCCCATTGAAATAATATTAATTGCACTCTGTGTCTCAGATCACACATTTCATTTTCTTTATCCTTGCTTTTTCCTGTTCATGGGACTTTTTTGAGGGTTTTGCCTCTTCTTTTTCAACACTTTTTGTGCTGATCAAACTCCCATGGAGGTTCAAACACTTCATCCCCACATCTTGGCATATTAACAAAAGGATAACTTGTGGTACTAATACAGGAGGAATACAGGACCTCACTGATCATTCATTACTGAACTTTTCATGCTTTGTGTAAAACACAGAAGAAGATATTGCTAGTTGCATTGTTGCTGATATTTGGACATTTCTCCTGATTCTGTGTCCCTCTTTATTGTAGATGTCACTCCGTTACCTTGTCAGGTCCTGGGTGCAATGATACTGCACAGAGGTGGGACCTGACAGATGTATGTTCATGGCAGATTCTGCTCTCAGAATATGGCATTATCACATAGTATAATACATTCTCAAATACACTTCTCTCTTCAGTGCTAAATTAAAACAACAGTATGTCCCTGCTTTTCCTCAGAGCTCAAAATTCACAATGGGATCCATCCATCTAATGTCTTGACTGAGGTAGCTGTCTGGTCTCTTTTCAGAGCTGCGGAAGAAAAACAAGAGATAGGAATTTATGGAATGCAATTAATCTCATCCTAAAGATGATTCTTAAATAGGTGAGATTAATCACCTCTTGCAACATCTGAAATTTTCACAGACTACAAAGGAGACCTTGAGTGACTAACTTGAATTTAGGTATCTACAGTGAAAACATCTGAGGGATGGTAATCTCTTTGCCTGACCTGTGAGGCAAGACTTAAAGCCCCATTAAGATAACTAAATTTAGATATGTTCATGTACAGTTCTGTATGTGCAATAAGTATTTAAGTTCTCTTTATAGTCAGTGGAGATCTAGTCAATACAGTCAATAGATTTTATGGTGCAGTTCATCCAACCAGACGTAGAGGTCTGCATTACATGGAGATAAATCACAGCTTCTGCTCCATTGAGCAACACTCCATTATCAATAGCAGGAGCTGAGGTGACTTGATCTCTGGTAAATGTTTGCAGTACAAACCACTTGCAGACAGACAAGTCCTACTTTGAAATGTAAGAGGAATATGATTCTTATTATTACATAGGCTTTTATTAGTATTAGTTTCAACATAACATTCTAATTCCCTTTTCTCAAGAGTTGTACACACGTGACAGGCCTACAGTCATCCCTGACATTATCCCAAAGAAGAATATGATGGCATAATTGATGTCTTCATTTTCATTGTCCTACTTATGCTGCTGATTTCAGTAGCTTTAAGATTTTTCCCTGGTTCATAGAATCATAGAATCGCAGAATAGTTTGGGTTGGAAGGGACCTTTGAAGGTCATCTAGTCCAAACCCCTTGCAATGAGCAGGAGTCTTGAGTTTACCTTTCCACCTTGCCTCTGTTCTCTGGTTTGCTATGGGGTCTATCTCCTTGAGTCCTCCCTTAAATTTGCTCTCAATTTATAATCATAGCTGCAGTTAATCTTGTGGTCATACTCAAACCCAGACTTAACTACCTCTTGTGCCAAGACTCAAATCCAAGGGCTGTGACTGAAATTGTTTTCCCTCTATTTTTTTGTGTCAATGAACAGACAACACTGCTTTCTCAAAAGTGTCTTTTAGGGACCAGGAAACACTTTGTGAGTGGTTTGGACATTGTCTGTAACAAATATTGAAGGTCAGTTTGAATGGCCTGAGATGAATGGGGGCAATTGTGAGGGTCATTCATAAGCTTTGAGTGTTTCATATGTGTTATGGTTTCCTTTGCAAAACTGGAGACTTTATAGATATGTAAGCACCATTTAGTATTTTAGAGTGCATACTCACTTCCACACACCAGCTGAATCAGTAAACTGGCATAATTGAACATAATACTGAAATCATCAGAAAACTGTACACAATTTGAAAGCATGAAAATGCCCTGACAGAAGGAAGCATTTTTGGGTTGTGGTGTATTCCTGTAACAGCTGCTCGTTTGTGTTTTGCTTGTTTTTACAGAAATACTGAGCCAGCAACCTCTTTTAGTCATGTCAGTACAAATGTAGAGTAAATCTATTAAAGTTAAAAGAACAAATGGATTTGGCTGCTGTACCGTGAGCTTGTTCTGGACCCACTACAAAATCTTTTCATTTTTTACTGATATTCTGCTAGAGCGAGAGGCCAAAGTCAAGGTCCTGCACCTCTGGTGAGGTATTTCCCTGCCAAAGCAAACTTGCTGTCCCAGTAAGGTAAGACAGCTTGAGGAATGGGGGAAATAGGAGAGATGGAGATCCCCTGGCAAGATAAAAAGTGAGCACCAACCTGTCCCAGAGGTGACAGTACTCACACCATGGTGTTAATGTCTTGTTTCCTTTATTTCGGGAGCTGGATCATACAGGCATGGGTTTTTTTCCTTAAGAGGGGATTTTTTTCCTCCTCATAAATCACAGAAACATAGAACAGTTTGGGTTGGAAAGGACCATTAAAGATCATATAGTTTCAACCCCCTGTCATGGGCAGGAACCTTCCACTAGACCAGGACACCCAAAACTCATCCAGCCTGGCCTTGAACACTACCAGGGATGGGGGCATCCACAGCTTCTCTGGGCAGCCTGTTCCAGGGCCTCACCACCCTCACAGTGAATAATTTGTTCTTTATATCTAATCTGTATGTACCCACTTCTGGTCTAAATACAGTTATTTAGTTAACAAATACAGTGCAGATAAGCTGGAGAAGTTGTGCAAGCAAAGCACTGTCTTTACACTCATTTCTTGGTGTAGGTCATGTCTGATGTTGGGGCTGTAGGAAGGAGTTGACATTCACAACCATAAACCTGTTTGGTTTGGAAGGATTTAGAAGTCTCCAGTCCAATCTGCAGAGCAGAGGTAACTTCAAAGTCAAATCAGGTTGCTTGGTCTGTTTCCAGTTAGGTTTTGTGCATCTCCAAGATTCGAACTACTTCATATTGCAAGCAATTATAGATTTGTTTGCACTTCACAAAATATGTTATTCTATGCATTTCTCATAATGGGCAGACTTCTAGGCCCAGAGTGATGGAGACTCTCCTTCTCTCCTCACTCCAATCCTGAATTGCATGGACAGAACTGAGATGTAACATCTGGACAGAGGCGCTGGGCAGGCCAGCTTGCAGGAAAGCTGCTTGCTGCTGGGCTAAATAGCACCAGTGTTGTTTGTGTTTGGATTACTGACACTGGGAAATGCTGGCAATAATATTTAGTGTTATCAGTAGAGTTCATTGAAAATAAGAAATATTTCCCAATTACTTCTCATTTTTTTTACTGATGTTGTTGCAATCGGATATTTCAACCATTTTTTTTTTTTATCATTTAGAAGAATCATTCAATCTTCAGTAATTTATCCCTACTCTATGACTCCTCCTTACTTTTCCATCTCTTTTTCCGTGTCCCTTCCTCAGTTCCATCTTCTCTCCTTCCTCTGGTGGCACTCATCACCTCACTACTGAAGGCACCAATCAATGGATCATCGAGTTGTGCTTTCTGTGTGACCCATCATCCTTTCACACTTTATGTCACACGACAGTAGAGTGCAGTCTGACTTAAATTCAGTTGACCTAAGCACTGATAGCAGGTTGATGGAGCTGACATGACAATTTGTCTCTTACCCAGACATGCTTGTATCTACTTTTTGGTATTTTTTATACTTTTTATAACTTACTGGACTTTGACATTGAGTTAATTTATTTCAACATTAAGATTGTGCCTCTAATTCCCTCAGAACAGGGACTAAGTAGGAATTAATTTGTCTACATGGTGAAAGGTATTACTTTGTCTACATGGTGCAGGAATTATTTCTGAATCTCCTCATGTTTCATCATCGTTAGTGGTTTTTTTCATTAGTGTTTTTTTTTTTTTTTTTTGGTTGCACCGTGCCCCGAATTCGAATTTGACACCTGGTAATAAGGTACTTCTGCTGGACCAGTCTATGATTTTGGGCATCCCCGAAGTTAGAATCCCTATGCAAACAGTATCACTGTAGGAGCAGCTCTTAGAGTTGTTGTGATTCAGACCTACACAATTCTGAGTCACTGCTCCTGATCGCTGTTTGCTCTGGGGGTGATGGTGGTGTTAGGGAAAGAGTGATTTATTGATGACCTGTGCAGGTAACATTTCTTGTGGTGACTCAGCTGTTCTCTTCAGAAAGGTGCAATATGAAGTGGAGGTGGAGATCCATCTCTCTTACCAGAGAGAGTACAAACTGAGCTAATACGTGTCCCTTGAGTTTTTCCACATTCCTGGTCTCAGTAGTAGGAGGAAGGACTTTAGGAGCACCACTTACAGGCTAATCCAAGATCTGCATCCTACTTCACACACAGCCTGAACCACAACTGCAGCCATTGCTCCTAGAGTTGGGATAACACAAGGTCCTGCTCTGCAGGTCTATTTGTTACCAGTGTTGATAACCAAGAAAGATAAAGGATGGGATCTCCTGATGTAACAACAAACAGACAGCAACTTTCTCTAGCAAGTGAGCATACAGACAGGACTGAATACTATGTCTTACTGCCTGAATCATCACATTCCCCAGTAAATGGTAAGAGAACACAACATTATTCCCAGAGCAGGACATTATCACCTCCAAAGCAACATAGATCTGGAGACCACAGAGAAGTTCTTCTGTTATAATGCTTATAGTTTTCTGGAAAGAGTAACTCTAAAGAAACCATTATTACAATGAGTGAAGAAAAGACACTTTGGGGGGATGGAAACATGTCAATGCGCCTCTTCATTGGTGGTGCTTGTTTTCACTTATTCTATCATGAGTTGAATTCCAAGCAACTTGAAGTAGATAATGTGTTTATAAGCATTAATCTGGGTGCTCCATCGATGTTTGTTCCAGGCTATGAAGACTGGGAGTTTCTTTTACACTAGAGGGCTTTTTAATTGCATAAATTATGATATAGCAATGGTTGGGAGATGATGCAAGATAAATTCAGGCTATAGATAAGATCTAATGGGGAGCAGAGATCTGCTGGAAGAATTTTCACAAGAAATTCTCAATTTTCCACTTGTCATTTTTAAACCCAACTTGGAGAATTTTCCGAAAGACAGCTGTAGGTTTCAGCTTAGCTGCAAAATATGGGTTTAAATCATATTCTTTAGTGGTGCATATTCTTTAGTGGTGATTAAGCAGGACTTTGAGTTATGATTAGGAATATATTTTGGCTTTGTTTTGTTTTAATTTAGCAACACATAAGCAAACAAGTGATGAATTAACTCAGGAAAAAAGAGATTCACTTGTTTCTTAACTAGGTTGTTAACTTCATAATGTAACATAGCATAAGTAGTATTAACAGCAGTAATAGTTATTGGGGTGGGATTCTCAGGACTAAATGTAGATGTATTCCTTGCAAGAGTATAAACATAGCCAAGTCATTTCAATCACTTCAGTTGCCAGTATAGACCACTGCTTTAGGAGTATTGGTGAATATTCAACTCATTCTGAAGTAAATGATGACACTGATAAATCACACCTGATTACTAGAGATGATACCAAATAAATAGATAGCCCTTGGTTATAACAGAAGCTTCAATATGTGGCTTAGATGTAGTCATGTAACTTATAAACACTATCGTTAAATGAGATGAATCTCATTCTAATCACATTGTTAAAGGACTTGCGGGGATAATAATCTTACAAAGTGCTCTGGGCAGGAGGCTAAAACAGAGCCATCCTTTTTGGCCTTAAGATGACTGCCCAAAACATTAAAATCTCATACAGTCTCAAACACCTTTCTCCAAGCAGGTAAATAAATGAATGAAGAACATGCAATTTCTGCAGCATTGGAATCTGAATCAGTTTTGTACATAAACATTGTTATTGTGACTCGGGTTCACCTCGTATTCCTATGGGATCTGCTGATATTCCCCAGGTTCCACATGCATGCACAAACCAAAGCTTGAGCAGCATGGTTTTGCAGGACTTGGGGCAGAAATTGTTACTGGTTCCACTGGGCAATGCAGTCCCTACACTGATATCTAAATAATAATTGACAAAATGAGGGGATTGCTTTTTGTCTGGAAAGGGCCCCAAGTCAATGTTATCCTCTCCAGAGCACAAATATCTAGCTCTATGTCTTAGTTATTTTAAAAAGTAATTACAATATGGTAATTCATTCAGAGCTGTCAGCTCTGTTGAAGAGTGGGATGTAATTTTTGTGTGTCCATGTAGTCTTTTTGCCACTGATCCTGCAAGGAGAACAGATGGACCTATCTGGATTCTGCTTCTGCCTTGTCCAGAGGGAATAAAAAAAAACGGTCTTCAGCCTACTTGGTTTAAAAAAAAATAATGCACAGGGGGCAAAATAAGCAATAAAAATAAATTTGTTTTAGAGTGAGGTAAGAGCAGCAAGGGTGTGGGGAAGAAGCCAGCAGCCGTGAACACAATTTCAGTGATGATGACAAAACAGCAACCGAGCTGGAGAAGGAGGCAAAGGAGACGTTGGAACTAAAGCTGTAAAAGGGAGAAGGAAGGGGAGTAACTGTAACGAGAGATAAAACAGAAGGAGGAGGGGAATTAAGGCTACATCATCATGTAGATGAACCTTTGGAGCTACTTAATGAAGGTGCTGCTTTGTAGAGAGGAAACAACCTAATTGCCCTCCTGGTGCTTTGGTGCCTGTTTCAGGCAAGTTGCCTATTTTCCTCTAATAGCAAAGTGTCTTTGGTATAAAACCTGTTGCTGCTGTTGACCTACAGAGGAGACTCTGTGTGTTCTGGATGGACTGAGGACAAGCCCAAAACCTGGCCAGCAGCGAGGTGTCTTGGCCAGGTAGTGGTGGAAAATATTAATAGCTGTTTATTTCTTGAGCTACTGCTGCTCTGTGGGCAGCCAGGGGACCATGATTTCTGAGGTGTATCCATCTTCACACATGTCACGGTTGTCATCTTCACTTGGCAACACAGAGCTATGAGTTACACTCCAGTACCCGAACAGCAGGAGAAGAGATTTAAGAATCATTTGTTATTTTAGTGCAGAGCACAGCCCTCAGAGCTGAAATCCAAGGACAGGGTTCTTTGTGGCAATTTGGGACGGATCCTGGGGAAGTGAACGTCCCTACATACTCATGGTTTAACTTAAAATCCTGAAGAGGGTCTAAAGAATAAAGCGGGAGACTAAAGAAACAAGATATTTAGGGCATGTTAAATGTAACTTCATAGAGAAAAAAGAGGAATAGGTTAATCGACTCTTGAGCTATAAAAAGGGATGCCAACAAGACAAAAGACAGGTTGCATTCCTGCTTAAAGACTCTCCAGGAGCAACCTCGCTGTTACCTCAAATAACAACCATGCAGGAATATCTACAAAAAGAAAGCAAGCTTAGAGCTTTTACCCCTTGATTCAGAAGTATTTAGTAGTGTAGCCCTGGAGAGAGAGTATCTACCATTGATCCTGCATGGAAAAGCAGTGTCATGTCATGTCTTCATGTCAAACAAGGCCCAAAACCATGCCTGGTTTAGACATTGCTGATTGAAATGGCTACTTCTGAGAGGTTTTTGCTTTCCAATTAGATTGTGGGTCTTCAGGCTGGTACCACATTGTCAGGTATTCCAGATTTTCTTTGTAACAATGAAGCAAAAAATTTTACTTGTCTCTGTCTCTTTTTCATATATATATATATGTATGTATTTAATGGAAGCTGCCCCTGCCATGACATATCTTAGCTCCATAAGCTGGGAGTAAAGGGAAACAACAATAAACCTAAGAATTTGCAGCACTGTGAACGGCATGCAAGTGAGGTTATAATTTTAGCCATTCTGTCTGTTCTCACGGCCTGACAGTGCCTCTCCAATACGTTGCTTTACTTCTGTGACTCATTTGATGCTTTATCCTGCAACATGGTATCAAGGTGCAAGACCTTTTCTAATTCTCTCCTTCTGGTTTTATACCATCTGTAGGCTGCTCCTTCCATTTGGTACTTTGTTTTTTATTTGGTTTTTCTTTTATTTTAAGCTTCAGCAGGGGAATGTCACTGGTGTCATTCTGAGTCGGCAAATCCAACATAAGAAAAGGTTTTTAGTTGGAGATTAATGTTCATGCCATGGTGCCATGAGTCCATTCGGCGATGGACTCATGATGGTTCTTTTACCTTGATCTCAAAGTGCAAAAGTAAGGCAACCAAAATGCCAAGGGCTTATAATTCAATCAAACAGTGTTAATTTATTATTTTGCCTGTAAAGCAGCATGTGATAGTGAGAGAAAGAAAAAGGAAAAGGGAAAAGAAACAGGGAAAGAAAAAGAAAAGTGGGAATGAGGATTGGTCTACCACCAGGCGAGTTCCAGAGGCGTCCCTCTGGTCTCTGGTCCCATAGAGTCCTGTCATGGTTCGGGATCCTCTGGTGGGGAGAACTCAATGATGTCCAGTCAGGAACCATCTTTTATGCTTCTTCGCCCCACCTTGCTCCCAGACTCCGCCTTGGTTTCGCAACCCAGGCTTAAACTGCCCAGGCTCAAAAAGTCTTCGCCACTCTTGCCAGCGCTTGTCTGCGTTTGCATGGCCTGCATTCAGGGGTCTCTCTCTGGTCCATTGGGTGACCTCAGGACCCTTGGCAAGCTTCTGGGCATGCTCTTTTCCATTGGCCTTTGTTTGAGGGAGGAAGTGGGGGACAAGGCGTCAGTGAGGCTGCAGGTGAGAATCCATCTTCTGTACAGCAGCTACTGTCTCTGGGTCGGAGAGACCCATATAACAATCCCTTTTAGGAGGCTGGGGCTGGCTTGGCTGAAGCAGCAGGCAAAGTCCATACAGCAGCCATTGCTAGCAGTAGCCCTCCGGGTCAGAGAGACCTGTGGAACACAATACTTCTCCTCAGGCCTCTCTCCAAGTCATTGTCCATCTGTTCTTGATGGCAATGTTCAGGCAGATACTGTTCTTTGGACCGACTCTTACACATGGCATTCTTTTTAAGTTCCTGTAGAATTTTTAGCGGAGGTATGGAAAATATCAGCAGTGCACAGTCGTGTGATAAGCTGAAATAAATGGGACATGAATGTGATGGCAAAGGTTATGTCTGACATACCTATGAATGTATGTTTGAAATGACATAGGACCACACAGTCACTGCAGCTCATATTCCTATTTGAATGCAGTAAGTGCCTTTTTACTAACCCAGAAATTATTTATAAAGTATTTGTACACACTGTAGAACTACCTTCAGGGACAAGCAGAGAAGACAGATCTTTGGACTACGCAACATCATACCTCCCAGCGTACCCAGGCTCCTTCCAGCTCTTCTAGGTCCAACGACATTGCTTCCATCAAACCTCCAACCTTTTCCTGAGAAACTGGTGAGACTCAGACACACCTGAGCTCCTCAGCAAAGCGCAGTCCACCCTGCCCAGCTGTGTCTCTTGTGTTCTGTGTTGCGCATACACAGCATGGAAGATCTTTGCCTCAAGATATATCCAAGTTTGTATATAAAAAGACATGGTAAATGACTATGATTACCAGCTGGGTCAGACATAACTTAACAAGAAGACAATTATGATTATTGTAATAATCTGTAGTCTCAGTGCTCCATTATTACTAGTGTTTTATACGTGTGGCACAGACAAGCCTCTTGCAAGGGAAGACTGGAAGAAGCATAGTGCTGGATTTACTGATTCTCACAGACTGCTCCTTCCTTGCTCAGGAGACAGAGTGAAAAGAACAGTATGAAAAAAGTGCAGTAGTAAGTAAGAGAATTTGTATCACTGGTGGAAAAGAGAGTGGTATCTCTCCAGGGATAGCAATGGTTCAACATCAGTAAATATCCTCTGAGAACTGGGGTTTCAGCCCTTCATGATGTGTTCTGGGAAGACATTGGGACTGAGAAATCAGGGACCACTAGAGACACTGTTGCCTCTAACTGTCCTTGAAACACAACACAAAAAAGCCATCTGCAAAGCTGACATCCTTATTAGTCGAGTCTTCAGTTAGGCCATAGATTAAATGATTTTCTTAGGCTACTTCTGCTTTGTCACAGTTCCTGCATGGGTGGACTCCAAGCCCAGATGGGGCTCAGTGGTAGTGAAAGGTGTGGACACACAAACTCATTCCTTATGCTATATTTACTCTCAGGGAGAGAAGGCAAACCAGGCTGTCATGTTTCAGGGCTGCTAATTCAGCTTCTTTTATACCAATTCAACTTATCAGGGATGAAGGAGCAGTGGATCTCAGGACCTGGCTGTCCCACTCATAGTACTGGAGAGAGCGTGGTATAAAAGTGATGGCGTTCATCCAAGTACATATGTCAGTTTATGACCGACTCCTCATATGTGGTCATGTCACTGTCTGTACTCCTATGCAGCTGGCTGCTCACACACAGCGTGTGTCAGGTACAATATTTGTATCTAATACACCTGCTTGTTGGTGCCAGTGTGGTTTGTGTTTCTGACTGGTCTGGTGGTCCCACCCATCTGGATTCTCAAACCCTGTTTTCAGCCATGTTTCGCTCAGATTCTTATACAAGCTCCACATAGATTAGGCAGATTTGTTCCATTCACTTACCTGAACTCTGCTGTTCTCTTGTCTTTCCCTGGGCTGACTGACACTGGGGGACTGAAGAACTTAGGAAACGCAGCTTATATGCATCTTGTGCCCCCACCTGTGATCTGTCACTTCTCTGCCCTTCCTGGATTGCAGTGGCCCATCATTGATGGAAATGCAGAGGATTTAGGGAAGTGATTAAGAGGGGAGAATTGTATAACACTGAGATTTTCTTCCATTTCTGGGCTGCTGTGAGCTGGTGAGCAATACTATTTCATGGCAGCTGCTGCTGCATTTTGGGAGATGTATAGGCTAAATCCTATGCACAAATCTGAAAGTGGGCTGTGATCCTTCTGATGGGAAGTGCTCAGCTCATGTATGTTGTTTATGTTGTTGACTGATGCAGATGGGCTGTTGCTGGCTCTGTTTCTGGCAACTCCAGAAAGCAAAACCTGATTTTTGTGTGTCTGGATCAGCCCGTATGTGCTGCTGCTCTATGCAGAAGTGTGGACAGAATTTATACAAGTGCTGGATTCCACCTGTCTGTCTAGTTCTTGCAGGCAGCAACTGGCATCTTTTCAACAAGGAGGTCTTGTTAACTAGGGAGGAAAGCTACAGCAAGATGGACCAGAAGGGAAGGGAAGGCACTAGATTGATTTTGTAATTTCAATGGCCAAAACAGTGGAATGATGCTGATAATTGGGATACAGAGGGTCAATGGCTGAATTTTGCTAACTTTTCAGTAGTTAGGGGAGGAGGAGCAAGAAAGGAAAACAGAAGACCAGTTAATCAAAAGTAGGACTTCAATTAAAATGTTGGTGTTGCAGCAGTGACAAGAACCTAGTCACGGTCTGTGATCTCATTGGGCTAAAATCTGTTCAGACTCAGAATAACAATCTGGTCTTTGCCCCAAAGACCTTACAATTTCAGTGTAATAGAGGAATCAACAGTTGGATCCAGAGGAAGAGTGGTGAAACCAGAATCGCTGGCAGTACTCCCAGTGTGCCCACAGTATGAACTGTTAATAAATCTGTATATGGCACAGGAACTGGTAATTTGAAGAAAAGCTGTTAGATAAGTAAGTAGCTTCATGGATTTTTGCATCTTCCAGCTTATGTGAGTGCAACTAATGCGTTTGGGGTATGTGTAACAAAGATCTGACACGTGGTCGATGAGACCTGGCACAGATCTGGGAGAAATTGCTATTCCCAGCAAGAGGCAAGAGAAAGCACGGGGGATCATGACTCAGAGGCACGTTTCTCAGTCAAAATGGTCTCCTAGATCTTGAGCTCCCGCATCGGCGCTGAAGCTCAGCCCTTAATGGTGGAGCTTTCCTAAGGACAGCGTGTTGAGCTTTGCTAACATAGTGGAGTGCTGCTAGTGGGGCACTTCTGCTCCTCAGTCTTAGCTGTGAGACATAGGGAGGTTCTGGGGATGAACCTCGCAGGGCTCCAAAGAGCTCCCTTCAGTAATGTACAAATTAGCACTTTGTGCTCTAAGAGGCTTGTTGTGTCTCAGGAAAACAAACAAACAAACAAACAAACAATGAGCCCCAATACCTCTCGATTCAGCTACAGATGGTTTTTCCAGAAGGATCCTTGTCTAGTCTGTTAAAGCCTTAGAGGTTATCACTGACAACATAAATGAAAGGAAAACAAGTCAGCAGCTCTGAATAGCATGTTGAAGGGCTCTCAGAAGAAATGGTGGCATTGCCATGTATCATAAGCTGATATGGAAGTTGACTGGATCTTCTGGTGAAGATGAAGTGAACTAAGGAATAAACTTGCTGCAGAGAGGTCTGTAGTGCATAAACACACTAAACATGTTTCTGGTAAAGCCATAAGACATTCTGTGTCTCAGCATCTTTTGGTGTTGTGTCCTTTGGGTTTGTGGTCTGACTACCACAGGGAGAAGCAGAGGTTTGAAATCAGAATTATCGGTGTGCAACTAATTTTAGCAATGCTGATATGGCACACTAGTTTATTTAAAGCTCTGGCTAGAAAATTGCTGGTTGTGGGGGAATGAATAAAGAGAACTTATTCTGCAGACAACAGTTGAAAAAATATTAAAAATTAGCTGGATAAAATGTCTTTTGGATTTCCACAATTTCTTGTACCTTTCAGCTTAAAAAAGACCACAGACAACTCCCTCCAAAAAACCCCAAATGCTTTCAAGATACCGAAAGCTTTTATGCCACAATTCTGACTTGGCAAGCTGAAAAAGTACCAGGAGAACCCGTTCAGTTTATCTACATATGGCTTTAACTGGGAAGTGTAACTGTTTTAATGTTGCCATTGATTTACAGATGATTCTATTGGTGTTGAACAATGTAGATGGATAACACATATTATAAACAAGAAAAATCTGATTTCTTTTTTTTCTCCATTTTGTCATGTTAAGGCAATGCCATTAAAACAGCTATTATCCTCCATTGCTAAACATGATGTCAGTAAAAGTTTCCAGGATGATAATACAATGCTAATATCTCACCATGGATAGTAACTATCTAACTTATTTCCTGGTATATAATGTACAGGCACTGTCACTTATGAGGACAGCCCTGCAAGGCAGAGTCAGCCCTTCACGTCTCAGAAGGGAGACGTTTCCAGGTTGTCATCTCTCTTTATGCACTTCTTTTAATTAACTTTAGCCACCTATATGACTATTACAGTCACCTCTTGGGCCCCTTTCTGGCTGTGGGGGGTGCAGGAGAGATGATCACAGAATGGTTGGGGTTGGAAGTGACCTCTGGAGATCATCCAGTCCAACCCACCTGCTAAAGCAGGTTCACCAGAGCAGATCACACAGGAATGTGTCCAGGTGGGTTTGAATGCCTCCAGAAGAGACTCCACAACCTCTCTGGGCAGCCTGTTCCAGGCTCTGGCACCTTCAGAGTAAAGAAGCTTTTCTACATATTCAGATGGAACCTCCTGTGCTTCAGTCTGTGCCTGTTGCCCCTCACCCTGTCATTGGGCACCACTGAAAGGAGCCTGGTCTCATCTTCTTGACATCCACCCTTGAAATATTTATAAGCATTGATAAGATTCCCTCTCACCCTTCTGTCCTCCAGGCTGAACAGACCCAGCTTTCTTAGTCTTTCCTCATAAGAAAGATGCTCCGGACTCCTCATCATCTTCATATCCCACTGCTGGACTCCCTCCAGTAATTCCTTGTCTTACTTAAACTGGGGTGCCCAGAACTGGACACAGTGGTCCAGATGCAGACTCACCAGGGCAGAGTAGAGGGGGAGGAAGAACCTCGCTTGACCTGCTGGTCAGACTTTTCCACATGTCCCCCAGGTACCATGGCTGATCCGTAGCAGGGACACGGTCCCTCTGAGTGATGTCACCTTGTTGTGGCTCCTGTGCCTGCAATCCCACCGGCCCTCCACGGGCCTCTGGTGCAACCCAGGGCAGTGCTTCCTTATAAGCTTCTTCTGTTTGACAGGATACTTAATTTAATGAGATTGTTGCCAAGCTGAATGGGTGGTTATGTGAATAGTGAGCATTTGCTGTTTTGACCACAGGTGATATAAGCCTCCAAGGCAAAGAATATTTTACCCAGAATTTTTATTTTCTGCTTAAAGCTGTCATTGCTTTTTCAAACATAATGTTTTTTATACATTGATTTTTTCTAGATACAACATTTTGTTGGGCATGAGGTGTTTTGTTTAGAGGGGGATTTTTCCTTGTTCTTTAGACAGCGTAAATCCTTCGATATATGAGCACTTAAATTCAATGTAAGGCAGAATGTTTTTAACAAAATAGGTTGATAATCCAAATTTGCTAGACCACCTGGGGAACAGTGGTGAGTAAAAAATGTGGTTACCAGAGCTAGAGGAGAGCATGTAATGGAGCACATATCTTTTGCTATTGCGAATTGAGTGATTACTAGGCAGGTAGAGGCTGGAAACAATTGGCTATAATGGGTCTGTTGGGATTTTAATAAAACCTTTAAAGCAATTAGAATGCTTTTATTGAAAACAGATTTGGGCATCTTTTCTAAGGAGGTTTTAACTGTAACTGCTGTTTGAAATGTTAATTATGATTTTGTGAAATGTCTCTTTGCAGCAAGTGATATCAGTGTAGTGAGCTCTGCAGTCAGGACTGGATCCCACAGCAGAGAGGAGATCTGGTATCATCACCCCGTGCCTGTGAGATCCCTGGGCACAGGACTCCTCTCTGGTTTCTTCTTGCCCATGGCCATGTACGTTCTCCTTGAAATCCAGACAGCTCAGGAACTATTTGTAAACTCCTCCTGCAGACTCCCTGGGGTATCTACAGCATGTAGAGATGCAAGGGACCTGTGGGTATACTCTGTCATGTGAGGGACTATTTATAGCCAGGAAAGCTGCAAATGCAGGTATTGAGAATAAGCAGTTCATATAAAGATCAGTCAAAAATTCCAGTTTTCCTCTAGGTTATAAAGCAGCCTTTGTTAAAGCAGAAAAGCACAGTCTTTAACGTATATCTCTATCTTACTGGCATTGCCTGTACTTTACTGTTTGCAGAAAACACAGGGATATTTCTACAAAAGTTGGTTTCATAGCTATTTTTGCTAGCAGATATTTAATAGTTAAAAGTTGCAAAGGGATTTCCAAACAAATCTTTCTTTTGTGTGTGTTCTTAATTAGAAAAAAAAATCCCTTTAGACCTATAATGACTCTATTTTATCACTATTAAGCAATCACACTTTAAAAGGAATTTCAGCTCATTTGTTTATTGAATTTTGAATTACAGATGACTTGGCTATCTTTTAATAAATGTCTCTTAGTGATGCTCATTCTCAGTTTCAGTACAGATTGCAAGATACTTGCAGTGTTTCTTCCAGTCCTAATCACAAGAGCCCTTTTGTGATAATTATAGCAGCTTTTTACATATATGCTAATCTTTATTCTTTTTGCCTTTGGAAAGTTTAAGTTTCCAAGCAGTCACAGAGATGTATGTATAAGCCTTTCAAGATACACAAATGAGAAATGAATACTTTTTAAAAAAACTTTGATAAAAAAGAAATCATAATCCTCTTTTCTCCCAGAGACTCGGTTCTGATTTTGCCTGGGAAGTGTTGCTGCTGTTGTATCTTTCCAGAAGAGCAAAAAAGCAGAAGTTTTTTGAAACATAACAGGTTCAGAGTCTAAAAAAAAATGGTGTGGGTGAGATTACAAGTGCAGAAAGAGAAATAGCTGATGTGGTTAAGTGGAAAAAGTGACAAGTCTGTTCAGTATATATTGTGTGAGACAATATCCCATTTACTTGTGTGATATTATAGGAGCACCTGGAAAGGGTCCTGGTGAATTAGGATGACATGGGGCTGCATGTTCTACAGCCACAGGGTAAAACTGGATCCTTCCCTGGTGTGCTCTGCCTTCATTTGGATATCAGGGGAGACTTTATAGCCCTCAGACTCCCTTGGCAAGCTAACAACTGAAATATTGGGATGAAGGAGATTTTAATTTGTTTCTCTGAGGCAGCCAGCAATATAAGAATCCAGGACAGAAAGAAAATCTTTGCAGGGTCTGAGTTCTGTCCTCTTCTATCTGAGGCAAGCACATAATGTCATCTGTTCCTTAAACGAATAAAGTCTTTGTGAAAGCTAATTAGAGGCTGTCCGTACCAGACTCCGAACAGGACTGCAGTGCAGAACTGGACTGGCACTAGTTTTGAATGATGAGCTTAGGTATCAGAAGCAGCGGAGAATGGAGCTCTACAGGAGCCTTGAAGGAGACTGAGAAGGAACCAAAAAGGCTGAAATACTCAGCAAATTAACCCGAACTGAGGTCCATGCTTCTGTAGCCAGGCAGTTCCCAAGAGCGAGCAGTGTACAGAGAGCCTGGGCACATCTGCACATCACGGCCGGGTATGTGGATCCAGCTGGTTTGCTCCCACGGCTGCTATTTGAAGACTGTTCAAGGCTTTTGCTATTTTAGTGGTGCAAAACCTTTCAATTCCATATCTATATTTATGCACAGCCTGTGTATATTCATTTCTGTCTTTTGCCAATGCTGGTTTTCAGTTCAAACAGCATTTCTGCTTCCCCCAGTCCTCACTTTCCCAGCATAATTAAAGGGAGCAGTCATCTTCTATCTTAACAGCTTACTGAAGAGATAACTTTTCTGATTCTAAGAGGAAAAGGCACTAAAACCAACCTTGTGCCTTTTTTTGGGCCTTTTCACAATTTTTGCCACCTTGTTCAATAATATATGAACCAAAGTCAACCCAGCCAGACTCTTACTGTCTTGTGATTTATTGACATCTGGGTTTTTAAGTCCTCAATCAAGACTAGACTTATGATTTCTTAGGCAGGGCATAAGCACACACCACAAAGACTCTCCTTTCTCTTGCCCAGTTTATGAATATAACAAATAAGAGAGATAACAGAAATATTGGGCATAAGAGACACTGTTAATGGATGTACTCGCTTTTCTTCAAGGTTTTTTGAGAATAGTTAGTTAAATTTAAACTTCGGTTCTTTTTGTTCCCTTATGATTTATTGTAGGAGAAGTAATATAGCCAGGAGGAGTGCCTAAAAATATACATATTGCTTTTGTTCTTACTTTATACCTTAGAATATTGGAAATGTCAAAGCTAATCTTTGCTCCTCTGGTGGAGGCTCTGGCATGTGTTGGGGCCCAACTGCTGAAAACTCCTGAGATCTCCACCTAATTCTGTTATTTGAGTTCTGGGAAGCAGAGGCAGTGGCACTGAGGAGTACATTGGTGGCCAGTGTCTCCCTGAGACCCCACCTGTGTCTGCAGGAAAGCCTGCAGGTCTTGGTTCACTTGCTTTACAAAAGCAGGTTACAACATCCATTACCTACCAGTCCATTGAGCTGGTGCCAGTGAGTTTGGCTATCTGATTATCAGTTCCCTGTGAACTCCATATGAATTCTCATAATCTTCTCTATGAATTCCCATGATTTCCCTCATGAACTCCTCCAAACTGAAGATGTTCCAGGTATAATTCTGGTGATATTTTGCTCTTTGTTTCATCAATTTCTTTAACATCTTCTCTTTAGATACTTCTATGCTTGATTTCCACTTTTCCATATTGCTTAAAACAGATCAGTATTTCCTCTCAGTGATAACCTTAATGAGACAAATTCACTTTTTGTTTTAACTTCACACTGAAGGACACAATACATGGGGTTGTTCAGTGAAGATAAGCCCCAGATTTAAGAAAGGATCAGTTAAACAGATTATCTTTGTACAGACATCAGATTTATAGTCTTCCTTTACCATAAACTGCAGAATTAATCCCAGACATGGGCTAAGGTGTGACTGAGATTCACTGATGATTCATGGCCGGAACAATCTGTGTTTGTAGCTGTCAGTAGAGACAAAGTTGCTCTATGTTTGTGACAAGGCTGGGCACTGATTTTACTGCATTAATTTCAGACAGTGGAAATGCACTAATTACAGCCTCCTCCTTGATTTCTTCTTGTTCTTGTCACAAGGTAGTTGCAGAGGTGGGGAAAATACATAAATTATTTTGCATGAGCACTGAAGACTCCCATCAAAATTTAACAAGAGAAGTGCGACAGGTGATAAGAGCAATGCACAAAGGGGAAGCATCTGATGCTGCCACGTACAGCTTTTGTTTTTAAAGTTGTGCAGATAAATGATGACAAAGAGATCAGATAAAAATGACTGTGATTGACTAGCCCCTTTGTGTTAAGTTTGGAGCCAATGATTTGATGGAAAAGGAGGAGGAAGAAACCCCAAGTAACTAATAGGCATCCAAGATATTTTTATCTTTTTTTTTTTTTTCTTTATTAGAATCTAGTAGATTATTATCTTGTGTTATGAACAAGCTTCACTAGACTGGAGTGGAGAATGGAGTTTAGAAACATTAAAAAGCCACTGTAGTGTTGTAGGTCTGAGGAAAATATATGAAAAGTAACCTTTTCTCTCATCTGGAGTCCAGTTTTATTAAACCAGCTTGGCTGGTCATTTTTCCACTTTGGAAGGAAATGGACTTTGGGAGGAAGACTGTGTGACACCTGTGTGAAAAAAAGTATTCTACCTTTTTATAGCATTTGCCTGAACTCCCCACAATCTTTTCATTTTCTTCTGAACACCAGGATTAAATGTATTCTAGAGAATACAGACAGTTTCCCCTAACCTTAAAATACAAGACGGGGTGGGACCTTAGCAGGTCATCTAGTCAACTTCTAAACCAGCAATGAAAGCAGATCAACATATCTGTGCCATTTGTGGAAGGTATTTGCCCAACCTCTTCTTGAATATCTGAAATCTTGTTGAGTGAATAATGCCTTAGACCATCAACCTCTATTTCATTACCTTTCCTCTTTGACAGTTTTCCTCCACGTCTATTTGAAATCCATTTCTTCTTACCTTTGTCTCTATATTTGCTCACTTTTGTTTGATATCCCTCTTCTTATAAATAATACATCACCTGCTCCATTTTATTACTGCAGCAAGAGTTCCTGTTATGACCATAATCCATGAAGGATTTCCATCTGAATCACCTGATCTGGGCTCATGGTTGGTTTTGTAGCAGTGGCAGTTGATGTATTTTGTGGTGTTGATTTGTTCCCATTACTTCCTACCTACTGATCTGTGTATCACTGCAGACTTTACTGATAAAGGCAATCTAGCAGTGACCATAGTCATAAAAACAAAAGAAGTGCTAGATCAAGGACCAGTTCTTGGGAACTTCTAAAAAATGTCTTCCACTAACATCTATCTTTTGAGGTCTGTCAGGAAGCCAACCATAACCCATTTATTGTATGTTACTGCAAGTTTTTAAAGTCCAAGTGCTGTGTGGTACTAGGTCACATGTTTTTAAATACAAACACTATAATTAATTGATCAATTGTTTTTTAATCCCCCCAAAAAAGGATAATTTGAAAAATCCACTTGCCATGAGATCATGCTGAAAGGGTTTAATTACATTTTTCCTTCAAATTTTTTATTTATATAGTATAAAATTCAGCATTATATTATTGTCCCAGGATCAGAATCATCTTGGTTTGTAACTCCCTAGTTCATGCCTTTCATACTTTTCAATATTCAAATGATGTTGGTAGCCTTGCAGTCATCTGAAATTTTCTTTGTTTCCCAAAATTTGTTGAAATTAACTTTACTGGGAGTTCTTCATCTCTTAAAGGCTCTTGGTGCAAGATATGTGTCTGTTGTTTTTAAAAATGTTTAATTTTAGTAAATGCTACCTCACATCCCCTTTCCATCACAGATGGCAATCTTTCTGTTCCACCCTCGGTATAAAATTCCTGCTCATTTTGATATATAGACAAAAATATCCATCCTTTGAAAATTTCTACTTTTTCTACTTGCCTAAGAAAAATTTTACTGTGTGCCTCTAGCAGTAACTCACATTGAAAAATATGCTATAATTATTTCATTTCATTGTTTCCTTCATTTTCATTATCAGTCATGTGTTTTGTAATTTATATTAATTGCCATTTCCTTTCCATTTTCTGCCTGACTCTACAAATATATAAAAATTAATGCCTTATTGCCACTTACATATCCCATTTCAATATTTTAAGAAGACGATTTTTTTCCAGCAGAGCACTCCCATGTGTGGGGGATTCTGGCTTTCTGAGCCTCCAGCAGGAAATTTGAGAACAATTCCCACTACAGTCTTCTATTAGGATTTCTTGCTTTACAGAATCACAGAATGTTCTTCCAATCACAGGGATTGGAAGGGACCTCGAAAGATCATCCAGTCCAATCCCCCTGCCAAAGCAGGAACACCCAGGTGAGGTTACACAGGAATGTGTCCAGGTGGGTTTGAATATCTCCAGAGAAGGAGACTCCACAACCTCCCTGGGCAGCCTGTTCCAGTGTCTGTCACCCTTACTGAGAAGAAGTTTCTTCTCAAATTTAAGTGGAACCTCTTGTGTTCCAGTTTGTACCCATTACCCCTTGTCTTATCATTGTTTGCCACTGAGAAGAGCCTGGTTCCATCCTCATGACACTCACCGTTTATATATTTATAAACATTAATGAGGTCACCCCTCAGTCTCCTCTTCCCCAAGCTCCAGAGCCCCAGCTCCCTCAGCCTTTCCTCATAAGGGAGATGCTCCACTCCCTTCATCATCTTTGTTGCCCTACACTGGACCCTCTCCAGCAGTTCCCTGTCCTTCTGGAACTGAGGAGCCCAGAACTGGACACAATATTCCAGATGTGGTCTCACCAGGGCAGAGTAGAGGGGAAGGAGAACCTCTCTCGACCTGCTAACAACCCCTCTTCTAATACGCCCCAGGGTGACATTGGCCTTCCTGGCCACAAAGGCACAGTGCTGGCTCATGGTCATCCTGCTGTCCACCAGGAGCCCCAGGTCCCTTTCCCCTACACTGCTGTCTTTAAATTAGTGTCCCTGCCAGTGATGCTGATAATCTCACCTGGTTGGCAAAAGGTAGCCCTGTTAAAAATTCTTATACTGCTGGTGACTGTCATGTTCTGTTTGCACACAATAAATGTCATCAGATCATCATCATAATCATCAGTATCTAAGCAACCACTCATTTTTAGGTCATCAATTGATTTTTCTTTCTCCTTCTACATGAGGTCTAGTATTATGTTACACTATTCTAGGTGGAAGATTTCCTTTTTCAAGAAATTACCTGTTATTTTTAGAATATCTGGAGAAGTTTCATTACTGATTGCATTTGTCCAAAAAAGGGATCTCAAATGAGGTTACCTGTAACGAATTTTTCTGTGCAGGCTGATGCCTAAAGATCAGGTCCCTTAATCCTCTAGTGAGATTCAGAAACTGCTAACAGGTAGTATACAGTTCTCCTTCCTCATGTGGAAGTATCATCCAAAAGGCTGAAGTGACTTCTTTGTTGTCACTCAGTGAGTTGGTGGCAGATTTAAGAGAACTTACTCCTACCCTGTTACCATTCTACAGCTGGGAAATATCAGCATACTGAAGCCAGAGGTGGTGGAAGGTATCAAATACATATGTATATATATATATTTTTTTTTTTTTTTTCAGTGGGGTAAGATGCACCCATATCCTCAAGCAAGGCTCACCAAGCTGAAGGACTTTACTTTTGTTTGTTTCAAAAGATTTTATGTGCCCATTTCTCATTGCAGCACATAGCTCATTAGCTCTTTCTCATTACCTGGAAGGCACAGAGAAGGTGAACCTCATAAGCTTCCAATCTGAAAGTCTTCTTTTCAGCCTTCTGAACATCAAATACCTCTTTCAGGCAGCAGAGATTGTTGGAGAGGGGCCAGAGGAGGCCACCAATATGATCAGAGGGCAGGAACAGCTCTGCTATGAGGACAGGCTGAGAGAGCTGGGGTTGTTCAGATTGGAGAAGAGAAGGCTCCAGGGAGACCTTATTGTGGTGTTTCGGTACTTAAAAGGGGCCCATAAGAAAGATGGGGACAGACATTTTAGAAGGGCATGTTATGACAGGACAGGGGGTGATGGTTTTAAACTAGAAGAGGGAAGATTCAGGTTAGACATGAGGAAGAAATTTTTTACAATAAGGGCGGTAAAACACTGGCCCAGGTTGCCCAGAGTGGTGGTAGATGCCCCATCCCTGGAGACATCCCAGGCCAGGCTGGATGGGGCTCTGAGCAACCTGATCTGGGTGAAGATGTCCCTGCTTATGGCAGGGGGGTTGGACTGGATGACCTTTGAATGTCCATTCCAACCCAAACTATTCTGTGATTCTGGATACATTGTGGTGGTGCTTGTTTTCTTTGCAGAGCGCTCCTGCAGCAGCAAATTAGAGCTACTGCAGGCTGTTGAGCTATTTCACTCTCAGTAGCTTGGGTGAGTCTTCACATTTGATGCAATTTCTCATATGTTTGGTAAATATTCACCTAGGATATTATTTGGAAAAAGACACTCTTCCATGTGAGACATCAGGAAACCACCAAATTACTGAATACCGTGAGCTTTTGAGGCCTGAAGTCCAAAGATAAGTGTATCCGTAATAGAAGCTGGTACGTGACATGGGATAAAGTTCCAGAGCTGTTTTCTGATGCATCTTGAGACTGTTGGGGAAAGCTGGAAAGATGGATCTCTAGACTTGACTTCATGTAAACAGCATCAGGAGCACCTCCCAGGGGAGAGATTAACACCTTGAAGGAGCAACTCATCACATGCATGAGATGTTGCCTGGATTATGCTGTTGAAGCATCAGCCTTTCTGTTGACAACCAAGGCATCCTACCTGGTTTACTCATGCAACCCTTTTGCTTTTGGGCACTGTGACTTAATGAGTTGTCTGGTGGCAACCCAACTTGTAGGTCATGAAACATGTCCAAGGTCACACAGAAATTAATCGCAGACTTGCTAGTTAAACTTGGGTCTCTTGATCCAATTTAACACAATATAAGCCTGGAGTCTCTCTTTTACGCCTTTTTCTTTGCCCTGTCTGTGGTGTCTGGTTTGTATGTGTATGTGAATTTGCCACTCCATCTTATTCTTGGCACACTAGGGATGCAAAACCAGTTCTGCTCCTGAAACTCAAAAAAAAATAAAATATTTAGACTCACATTTTTTATTAGGTACTAATTAATATTATGGATAAGGGATTCTAGGGGATTTGGGGGGGAATGATTTTAAATAGGCAAATTATTTCATTTAGAAGTACATTCACTATACATAATAATGGATAGCTTTCTTATGGTGCTTTGCAACTTCAAAGTGCTTTGCAACTATTAATTAATTAACATGCATGCTCTTTTGGAGGTAGGAAACTAATTATTAACAGCTCTGTCTTGCATACAGGGAACTGAATGATAAACATTCATGTTATTTAAACAATTTAGCCATTGTATTGCATGCCTAATTTGTCTCTGCCAGTACCACTTCTTCATACATAATGTGGATTAATGCATATGGAAATGAATAAGTTAAATAGCTACATTCATACAATGCATGGTGATCAGCATGCGTAATTGTGTGCCCAGTGCTTTTTATCTTATGACTCCCTTAAAATGACAATCAGTCATTCTTTCTTGTGTTCCCTGAAAGTAATTTGATATTTATATTTGTCCCCAAATGGGAGATGAAAGATGACATGAGCCAAGAGGTGTCCAGGAGGGTGGTCCCTGATGCAGAAAAGTTCTGGAGCAAACCCTATATCACAGTGCGGAAAGAAGCTTAGACTGTCTGAAGCCAGCGGTGCACACAGTTACATATACGTTTGTGCCAAAAACTCCCAACACTGTCCCAACTAAGATGAAGGGAGAGGGATGAGTAAAAAATTCAGCCTCAATTTATTGGTGACAGACCAGAGACATGATGGCTCAGTCAACGCGCTGTGCCTGAGCTCCTGTCTCTACAGGTAGCCTAAGCTAATCCTTTTGTTAGCCTGTGTCAAAATCCTATCAGCCTTGTGGCAAACAAATCTCAGGGTAATTTTAGGGAGCCCTTGTCTCTGCCAAACATCAGTCAGGGGACAATGCTGTAAAGATGGATGGGACAGATGGTGCTGTTGGAAGAGGGGCTGAGCACCAGGCTTGTTCTCCAGCCAGGAAACTGTGCTCTTGTGGATCATTTGAGAAGGGTACACTTGTATTTCATCTCCCAGGACGACCAGGTCATCACCCAGGATGTGCAAAATGTAGACAGGCAGCAAACCCAGATTCAGGTTGTCCCTGCAGAGCAGCACCAGCAAAACTGGAGAAATTAAGTGACCTGCTCAGGGTCCAGCACTTAAACATTTTCACATGTTATTTAAGGCAGGTTTCTAATTTTCCCTTCAAACTGTTGTTCATTTGAGTTTTGAGATGCTGATGACGGGGGACAATTTGCATCATGGACATGAGCACATACACAGCTCATCCTGTAGTTCAATTGCCATGCGTGCCCTCCCACTGCCAGGAGCAGAAGGCAAAGTGTGCAACTTGTGATGAACTTATACCTCTTTGATGAGAAGAGAAGCTGCACTGTGAGATATAGGACTCGCTCAACAGAACAGAAAGGACATACGGAAAGCTGTGGAAAGCATCCTCAGGAGGGCACAAAAGGAGTGTGACAGCTGAGGGAGGAAAAGCAAGTGCTAAGTAAGCAGAAGCATTTACCAGGCTCAGAGACTTGGATAGCTTAAAAAAGGCAATGGGAATGAAGCACCTGGCAATGTGCTAGAGCCTGTGGGATCTTAAAAGAAGTGAATCTGTGCAGACCCTCCCCAGGCTCCCAGAGCACCCAGGCTGTGGGCTGGTGAGAAATCACCAACACAATCTTCTGATCTCTGCATGTGTTCCCGTAAGGCTATCTCTGCTAGAAGGTGGACTAACCTTATCTCAGCTCCTGACTGTTCAATTAACAGTTTACTTCATTTTCTATATTTGTCAGTCATCTGACTTCCTTGCTCATGGTCTTTTCTAACCCAGCATTGCCCGTTACCCTTTGGTCTCCCTTCACCTTCCCAGCAACTTCCACACTCTTTAACTCACCCCACAAAGAAACCCATGACTAGATATTCATGACACTTGGACAAAATTTGCAGCTCTCCTTGCAGCTCTCCTGTTCTCCCTCCCCCATATTTTTCTGCCTCTTCTGATGCTCTCAGCCCATTCTGGTGTACATTGCCCCATCCTCTGTTCATACAGCTCCAGGCACGCTTGTTTCTGATATGAGCTGATGTCTCCAGGCATTGCCTTCATAGTGATATTATTATCAATAATGATTGCATAGCTTTTTAATTTCTTGGTGCTTTTTTAACAAAACCTATGTTTAGCTCTTAATCCTGGTGTAGACAGTGTGTTCTTAACCATAATTGGCCTATTAAGTTATGGGTACAGCTGAGTAAATTTCATGCTTATAAAAATGTTTGAGCAGGCAATGCATTTAGCTGATGGCAGACTGGTATTTGTGTAGTTCCAGGAGAGTAAATAGGCCTATTCGGTGGCCATCATTATAGCATTATTTTCTCTCCCGCCTTCCTTCGCTCTCAATTTGATGCAAAGACCCAACCTCAAGCACAGTTGTGCTTCCCAGAGGGTATTAAATTTCTTCAGCTGCTCCTGAAATGAATGGCTCAGGGGATGTTCCTTATCCTTTAAAACCGGGCTCCAATTCCCAAAAAATAAGTCTGAAAGATTACGAGGCTGTTTCTAATGTTCATTTCCATTGCAACTGGTGGTGGTCAGTGTTCAGACTGATTTTAACGTTGCCTGCCCAGCCCATTTTGTGGACTGTACTGATGACACTCATTATCTAATTCATAAAGTGATACACACACCAAATAGGGGAGCATTTTGGTGTGCTGGGAAAAATCAAGGTTCCACATTTTTTGCTTCTAACCTTTATGCTTGGAATGACTTTATTGATTCTACTTTCCTCATCTTGTAAGTTGTTTACAAAACAGCCTTCTACAGGAAATACTTATTTTGAAGTCATTACAAAGACAGATACACCACCTGTAACCCTTAGGACAAGTTTATGTTCTTGTTGAGATTAGTGTTTGAATTCCAGCTTTGTAAAGCACTCAACTAGTGCTTCGCTTTCTTTCAGTTTTAGCAACTTAAGTTTTGTGAATGGACCTCTTCTAAACTTATGGGTAGGTTTAAAAGTAACCACATGCCTATAATCAATGTCTTCTAGGTCTGGGTCTTCAAAAAGTGGTCCCAGGTGTAAAGTGAGCAAGTGGTTCTTCCCAAGAAAATGCAGTCTTTCTATCTATTTGGGAAAAAACTTTAATTATTTAGGATTTCTTCTGTCTTGGTGCTCAAAATAAGATGATACAGGCAGAAGTGAAAGCATATACATGTACTAAAGTTTGTTAAAATAAGATTAGTAATGACACTCAATAGTGTAATTGTAAGAGACTGACACTGATGGAAGGTTTGTGGAGCTAATAGGATCCGGGCAGGTGCTAGCACTTTGGAATTACCCTTTGCAATTTGCAATGGAGATCAATAGCTTATTATTGATTATACCAAAGCAGTTGCTTGGTTTAGAGACACCAAGTACCAAACTGCAGACATACCATATTTTGCTTGGACAAATAAACTGAAATTAGGTTGTTTTGTCACGTAAAGTGCTTGTAAAAGAGTATGTTTTGGGCCCCTCATCATAAGAAGAACATGAAGGTACTAGAGAGAGCGCAGAGGAGGTGACAAAGCTGCTGAAGGGTCTGGAGCACAAGTCTGATGAGGAGCAGCTGAGGGAACTGGGGCTGTTCAGCCTGGAGAAAAGGAGGCTGAGGGGAGACCTTATCACTGTTTGCAACTACCTGAAAGGAGGTTGTAGCATGGAGGGGATTGGTCTCTTCTCCCAAGCAGCAAGTGATAGAATGAGAGGAAATGGCCTCAAGTTGTGCCAGGGGAGTTTTAGATTGGATATTAGGAAAAAAATTCTCCTCATAAAGGGTTGTCAGATGCTGGAAAAGGCTGCCCAGGGAAGTGATGGAGTCACCATCCCTGGAGGTGTTTAAAAGAAGTTTAGATGAGGTTCTTATGGACATGGTTTAGTGCTAGGGTTATGTTTAGGTTACGTTTAGACTCGATGATCCTGAGGGTCTTTTCCAACTGAAATGATTCTATGATTCTATGTGGAGCCTGAGAAACAATGAGAGAGGTGATCAATACCTCCAGAAAGAGGAAGACAGCTGGAAGGACAGTGAGCCTACATAAATAGCCAACAAATCAGGTAAATACATGACAGCATGAACAACATCTCTGCTGTAGGTTACACACACTTGATTTTATGGCTCCAGCATTCCCCAGCCTAGCACAGCCTTTTATGAGGATTCCCTCTGACTTTCACCATGTTGCACCAAAAGTGTAGCAATGACACTGACTGGCTTCAAACTTTTTGGCTTCCATTAGCACCCAAATGTTGTTTTACAAAGCATTTTTTTTTTTTTGCTTGAAGCTTTTTTCTCTCTTTCAACAGCTGATATGCCATCTCTACCAGTAAGTGGAGAAGTACCGCACTGCAGTAAAACTAGAATAGATGTGGGGAGTGAAGCCCTTGTGCACAGGGACAGGCAAAGTCATGTCAGCACAGTTTGAACTGAAGGAAAGGTCCATGTATTTGAAGTGTGAGTGATTAACTGCTAGGACAGATCAGCCGTGGAGGTGCATCCAAATGCTGGCTGCCAGCAAGTCTTTTCGCTGAGAACAGCTCTCTTTTTATTTTGCTTTACCAAAAATAACTGAATTGGATTCCAGAAAATTTGTGTGTTAATTTCTGCGTTATGCCACAAAATCAGGGCAAATGAACCTAATAGTCCCTCAGAGATTTTCCTGCATTCCTCCATTACAATCAATCAGTCTGGCCTCTCGCATCGTGCAGATCGGGGCTTTCACTGTAGAGATTTTCCAGCATCAAAGCAGTTGCTTCTGATCTCCAAATCAATGCTTCTGACTCTTCACGGAGACAGTTGGTGCTTGGAACAGAGTAATCCAGATCTCCCCACTCCCACACCCCTGCTGTGGTGCCACGTTCACTGTCCCTCATATAGTCCAGAGCTATAGGCAGCAGAGCAAACACACAGATCAGCTCTTCTGGCTCCAGGGAGCTGGTGGTTCCTCTTTGGCTGCACACACTTAGAAAAGCCAGGGTGAATTTTTCACGATGAATAATTTGAAGTGAGATTCATTGACCTCATTTTCTATATGCATCTCCTAGCAGAAAGTCGAAGCTAAAGTCATTTGTCATGGCTGAATGTAAATCCAAGAGGAGCAGATGGGGGTTTCCCCGCCATGTAGCTGTGCAGGCACCGTATGCATGAAAATGGAATGCCTGGGATAAGGCAGGCAAAACCTCCACAGAGGAATACATAGCTGTAGCTAAATTTTCCAAAATTGACGCTCTGAGTTTACTAGTGGGGCCTGGTTCACTTGGGAACCTAGTCTAGGTTTCAGTTAGCTAGGAGGCAATGCCTTCATCAATTAATTAAACTTGATTGTTTATGTTTTTCACTTTAAATGTTTATTGCTGTCCAATAAATTGTTTCTCCTTCTGGCATCTGCTGGTAGTAGCTTTGCAGCAGACCATGGAAAGGGCTGCGGACACTGCTCAGATTTTAGTTGACCAGCTGGTACTTATGATTCCCTTCATATCTGCATCACTAAAATATGCTGAAGAGATCTGGGTGTTTTTTAAGAGGGTGGAGGCTGCAGTGCCACATGGAGGATTGCTGAGTGTGTTTGAATGCTCAGTTAGAAACAGGACCAAAGTGGAGAACATCTTTCTTCTGCCATCATGTGTTCTTTGTGACCTTCAAAAGTCACTTCTTTGACTCAGAATGCAGTTGTTTGTGAAATGGGTGCAAAACAGTTGGTCTGGCTAGAAGTGTCTTTACACCTTTAACATCCAGTCTAATGTCTTTTCAAAAGATACATTGGAGCTCCATTTATGGACTCCATGAAGAAATTATTATCATATTGTTAACAATCCTTTACCAGTGTAGTCCTAATGGTGATAGAACAGTTTTCTGTTTTCCTGGGAAGCCCCAGTTATCTTCTTTTAGCTTTCATTACTGTGCATAACTGCGTAGCCTGCCAAAGAGCAATATCGATTCCAGCGCATCGAGCAGATCAGGGCTTTGTTTGTTGTGCAAATAGCAAAACAGCAGCAGTATTGCAGACAGTAGGAGCAAAGCGAGACAACGCTCTGTCTCAGGCATTTGAATTTATTCATTATGCCCAGTGTTTGCAATGCAGTGTGACGAGCTGCTGTAGTCTCAATGCATGTTTTCCGTATGAGCTTGAGGCTGCTTTATGTGGGGAGTTCTGGCTGTTCGCTGCAGGAGGCAGCGCTCGCTGGAGCGTGCCCTTGGAAAGGCTGACAGGAGCTCTTAAGGATTAATTATTTAGACACCCTCACAAGCATCTTCTCGCCAAAGCTAAAGATACATCTGTTTGTCATGGGCAGCCATAAATCTGTGACGAGAGCAGAGGGGTTTCCCTGTGACACAGCCCAGCCTGTTGCTCACTGCTGCAATGCTGCACAGCTTGAATTACAGGAAGGGTAAGAAAGGGAACACTCTCCCCATACCAGTCATTTGCTTCGGATCACTGTTACAATAGGATATATCACAATGTGAGTTTCAGATGAATTAAACTCTTGCATGATTAGACTGGGATTTTGCTGATCAAGCACAGGACTGAGGTCTGTTGTGGTTCTAAGCGAAAGGTGTTGGTACTGGTACTGTCACTTGTGCCACCTCTAAAATAGTTTGCACATACAGACAATGTCTTTTAATCTGAAAATAGACTCTAGTGGGGTTTGCAGCAGTTTAAGCCCTGTGCCGAGCCAGTGCAGACAACTGCATTATGGATTTTCCACTGATGTGGTCACATTGTAGGGAACTTCAACAATATAAAGATGGCCTGGATGCCTTAGGCAAATCATTTAGCATGCCTATCTCCTTCAGCTGTCAGATCAACAAGGTGCTACTTGTCTGTTTGGGTGAGGAAGGCTGCTTCATCATTTTAACGTTAGCTTTCACATAACACAAGGTTACAAAGAGAATTTCCTTGAGGTTACATTCCTCTGTTCTGGGTAGCTGTGAGATTTCTTATACCTTCCTCTGAACTCTTCCGTGGGAGACGAGATGCTGTAACTACGGAGACCTAAGGGCTGATCTGAACTAGCAGCTCCTCCTCTCCTGCTGGTCTGGGAATTAATGAATATTTTTTGCTTCATGTGCAAAGGTAAAGCAGAATGCGATGGTTAGGTGTTTCATCACTGAGCTTGTTTTATACTTCTTGGTATAAAACCTATTTTTGAACTGCCCAGTGCTGTATCAGCATTAAATTGCACAAGAGGAGGTTTAGATTGCATACTAGGAAAAACTTCACTGAAAGGGTTGTCAGGCACTGGAACAGGCTGCCCAGGGAAGTGTTTGAGTCACCATCACTGAAGGTGTTTAAAAGATATGTAGAAATGGTGCTTAGGGACGTTGTTTAGAGGTGGGCTTGGCAATGTTAGGTTAATGGTTGGACTCAATAATTTTAAAGGACTTTTCCAACCAAAATGATCCTATGGTTTTATTATACAGTGATATCAAGCCTGTTTGAAGAACTTCTAGTAGTAGTAGTAGTAGTAGTAGTAGTAATAACAATAATAATATTTTCAACTTCTTATATAACCCTCCTTTGCAAGGTTTCCCAAAGTGCTTTTCAAGGGACGTTAGTATATGACAGAAAGAGAACATGATTTTCCCCAGGTGCCTCCAAGCTCGTGTGGTGCAGGTAGGAGTGGAAGTAAATTTTTCAAGCTCTCTATGCTGAAGGCACCACCTCCCAGGACACCAGGTAATGTAGGTTAACTCTAGAAATTGAAACTAAGGATCTGTATTGCTTGTACAGGGAGTTTGGGCAGTTTGTGTAAGCTACAGTTTTGATAGGAAGAAAAAGGTTTTAGATGTGTCACCTGCAGGACCATGGCTTTTGGGAAAAGAGCAGAAGTCAGTCTAAGGTCTCTTTGCACATCTCAGTCTCTGTGCCCCAGTTTCTTTCCTTATTGCATGGGTACTTCCACAGCTTAAGTCATTAGCATCCTGGGTGGGAGGCATTAAGTAGAGGAATAATGACTCTAATGCCTGACTCAGTTTGAAATTGAGTGTCAGGAAATGGGTGTATTTTTATTGGGAAATAATGCATTCCTAGTCAAAGTTAATCTTAAGTAGGATTAAGTATGAGACCACATCCCCACCAGTACAAGGACAGTGCAGAGCAGACAGAGATCTCAGGCCTGCAAGGGTTGCTAGACCAAAAATGCCAGTAACTTTCAGGAATATATGCGGACTAAAAAAATGTCAGAGAAAGGATTGGGCTTAATCCTCATCCTAAGGATAAAAGCTTTATCCCAGAAACAAAGTACTTTCAAAGCAGAGGCTGTGAGTGAAAGAACTCCATTTGTTGCCATCCAAAAAGGGACTTTGCACAAAATTGAAGCCTTGAAGACATAACTATGAGTGAAATGGTAAAGTTCTCTATATCATGTCTAGAGATGGCTCCTCACAAGGGCTTGGATCCTCAACTTTGAGCTGCCAAAATGCACTCCATTTTGGCTTTAATTTAATGAGTAGAGAAATCATCAGTCTTATTTATGGAGACTGTGTTTTTTCTTTCAACATGGCCCAACAGGAATAGATTGAAGGTGTGGATTACAGGAAAAGAAGGATCCTTGTAGGTGAGAAGAGTGGCAACAGGCAAGGGAAGAGGGGCAACATATGGACAAGGCCAAGAGGGGTGCTTGGACCCAGACTATTGGCCGATACCTCACTTGGACTGTTACAATACACTAGTGTTTGGCCCAAAGGAGGGACACCTGAGCTGATGACGCTCTAGAGGAGAATCAACACCTTCTGGACATGATCAAAGTTAAGCAGGAGTTTAATCTCTTTGAGAAACGTGTTGCTGGAAAGAAACAGGGCTGAATTGCCTGTACTTGGACTGAGGTACTGGAATTCTTTTAGGGGATTTGACTCCAGGTACATTTTGATAAGAATAACTGAATACAACTTCCAGTCAGATCTTCCATTTTTCCCTTTTTGTTTAATACGCATGTCGGTACTTTGAATGTTGCATACTAAATGCCATGCACATGGCTTGTAAATACATAATGAGTCAGCAGTACTAGTCAATACATTGCAGACTTAATGCAGAACACTCTGTTTTTTTAAGAGCTGTTGCTTCTTCTTCTAGTAGCACATTCTGTTGAGATACATTTCCAGGCTGTTCACAGAAGAAGGCAAGAAGAGTAGATTTGAGAATTCTAATTTATTGGGAAGATAAACAGTTTATGGCTAGTATCTTATAGTTTCTTTCCCCATTCAACAGCAAAACACATAGGCCAGCTGTTGCTGTTTAGAACAAAAGAGGAAATAGTTTCTGGGAAGACTGAATAGATTATTTTTAAAACCATTTGGTTTTGATCTTTTAAAGAACAATGAATTTTGTTAAGGAATATTTTTGTTTATTTTATCTTTCTTTTTGTATTAGTATATTGCCAGTCCCTTCTTATGCATTATTAAAACAGATAACGAGATACAATTCTTGCTCTAGGGAATTTTCAGCTCTCACAAAGACTTTGCAGCCAAAGAAACTGCGGTTAACAAGACAGACAAATGGTGGAAGGAACGAAGGAAGGAAAACATTACTGTCTCCTGTCTTGAGGTGGGGACCTAGTTACAAGGACATGAAAGCTTTAGGTTAGCAAACTCTTAAATGCATGTAACGTGTGCTTAGAACCAGCCCACAAAGGAAATAAGGACATCTTTAAGTCCTGCTGACATTGAGTGGCTTCTTATACGGGCCGTGGAATCCAAATAGCAGTCAGACATGCATTTCTTAGTAAAAGAGATACTTTTAGACATCTGAACTTTAATGTTTTAAAATTAAGGCTGTGTTTAAACACACTCTTGAGCTGGGACTAGATTGGGTCAAAGATATTTGGGCAGGGATTAGATGGAAGTTGATGGGAGATTTCAAGTTGATACTGTTTCAGATAGTGACCTTGTGAGTTCTTCTGCTGGTATCTCTTATTTTCCAGGCTCATCTGCCAATAAAACTGGGAAGTGTCCATGTTACTGATGTTTTTATCCTTATCTAACATTTCCTGATACTCCTTTGTCCATGGAAGGATGCAGTTTCATAACTTTGAGATTTTAATCACCATTACTTTAAAATCTCTACCGGTGCGGGCAGTCTGAGATACCTTTCTCAGGTACGCAGGGAGCATGTCTGTCCATATCAAAAGATCTGTTTTTCAGAATAAAATAATTGCTTGTAGTCTTTTCTCCAAGCACCCAAAGTGTAGGTCCAGTTTACCAATCTTTTCGGCTTGTCAGTCCTGGATATGCATTCTGTCTACTCGCCTCTTTCAAAGCCTTTAAGTCTCTCTGAAAATGGCTCTGAAAAGGGTGGATTACTGGGTGTTAGCTTCCATCAAATAACAAAATTTCCTCTGAATCCTTTCTGCTTTTGCAATCGGAGTCTGCATCGGATTTTGCTTTTGTCATCGGGTCTGTAGGCTTCTTCCCTAAGCTTTTGTCTTCTACGTAAAGGATGTATCAGCTGCACTGTCTCTGCTATGGGACTGGCTGAGTCATTCCTGCATTCATAAATAGTCTTGGAGCTTCTGTGTATTGATAATATCTGTGTTCATCGATGACCATAGCTGGAGCCCCTGCATCTTTTTCCTACTGATCTTCTCCCTTGTCCCTTGCAGACGCTGCACAAAATGTCTGAATTTTTCCTCTCTATGCACTTGGAGGTCATAGAATCATAGAATATCCTGAGTTGGGAGGGACCACAAGGATCATTGAGTCCAGCTCCAGTCGCTGCACAGGACAACCCCACAGTTCACACCATGTGTCTGAGGACGTTGTCCAGTCTCTTCTTGAACACTGTCAGACTTGGGACTGTGACACCTCCCTGGGGAGCCTGTTTCAGTGTTCAGCACCCTCTGGGTGAAGAACCTTTTCCTAATATCCAACCTAAACCTCCCCTGGCACGTCTTCCTGCCATTCCCTCATGTTCTGTCGTTGGTCACTAGAGAGGACGTCTGACCTCTGAAGGATTTTCTTCTTCAGGGGATGGGACTATAGTGGTCCCTGTGTGAGACCCATGTCTAGTAAGATGACAGGGGAGTGTTGATAGTGCTAAACTGTCATTGGGAGGTGACATTGTAGTGGGGAAAATGCTCCACCTAAGAGGCATCTTCTGAACCTGAGGTCTTGTTACATGCTGTGCTCCCCACCTGCTACAAGCACGCCTCCTCTTGAGGTCTTTTCACTTACGTGCTGCAAATTGGTAAAGCACTTTTGCTTGTTCCATGGTATCTGGGGACAGAAGGAAGGTCATAACCATGTGTTGCAAGAATGTAAGGTACAGGCATCAGTTGGAGGAAACAGTTGTGTGAGCTCCATGCTTAGTGTCTCACCTGTAACAGATGTGGGGGAGCCTTGGGACAAAAGGTTTCCATTTTCTGCTCAGCCCCTCAGACCTGAGGCATCGAATGGACAATGCAACAAGACCTGTTCTGGGATGACAATGCTCTGCCGGTGCACATACCCCTCACAGTGCCCTTCGGGGCTCTGAGCAATGCAACTCTTGCTTGAGATCCATACTGATGCTTCCCTTGCTGTTGCTACCTCTGCAGCTCTGAGTTCAGCTCCTGCTGCCAGTGACAGTTCTGAAGTTCACTTGTCATCCCAGAGGAATCCATTCCTGGCATATCTCCCAGGATGTTGCTTGGGGAACAATGGTTTAGCTATCTTTCAAGCTTTGCCATTTGTATAGCTGCTCTTCATCTTGTTTTTTCACCCTATCACGCAGCTTGAGAGCTTGCATCATAGTATGTGCCTTGGGCTTGTGGCTGCTCTGTTAAGATCTTCAGTAGTTTTCACAGGCTTTTAGCTCCTGCTTTCTAGAGTTGTAATTAATTCCTAAAGATGGAGTAAGTAAGTGAAGAAAGTTAATTTCAATGTGTCCTTCCCAATAACCTCATTTGCAAGAAAATAGCTCAAATACTGTCATTATTCATTCTTTTATGCAATCAGCCAGCTGACTTTCTTCTGATTTCCCGGTCAACAATTTTATAACAGGATTGCTGAGTTCACCAAAGAGCTGTTTTATCACAGACTGCAGTCCAGGTGGTGGGTGTTGCTGTGTCACAAATAGGGGTAAGTTGTCATGATGACCAAAGAATAGGAATGGTGGAGAAGATGGTAAAGGACTAGAGTGAAGCTCCATCCTGCACTACTCCAGTGAATGCTGTTTGCTTGCTAATGAACATTTCCTACCTGCAGATCAGGCACCTGAGGAAATACTTGGTAATCAGTCATGGAGGTTTTGCTCTCTAGCTAAGTGACACCATTGCAATTAGTGATACTAAGCGTGAGCAAACTGGGTGTAGAGTGTGAAGAGAACTGGGCCAAGAGCAGTTCTTGCACAGAGCATCTGGGGCCAGGAGAGCCGGCAGTCGATAGGCAGCTTTTTGTTATTTTCCCAAGTGCAAGCACAGAGGTTTGTTTTCTCTCATTATTTACATAATTGTAGCACATATTTTGAGAAATGTCTTTCCCTCTCCCCCTCATTTTAATTAGCTTCTTGGTGGGAAATGCATAAGATTTCCCAATCTGCTGTCATATGACGTATGAAAGAGATAACCTCTGTATCTCAGTTCTCGTGTCTGCGTTTGAAGCTGCTTGCTGATTCCCATTCAGCCACAGATACAATTAATTCTTCGCATCTGACTGTAAATAGTGTTATGTCTGGTTGTTGCAAGGAGACAGGGAGCCCAATTAACACAGCCTTGACTATCAGCTAGTGTGCTTTCCAGACTCATTTCTATTTTGTGTTAAAAAGCTTAAAGCAAAGAGGAAAAATAGGAGCAGAAGAAATTTTAGACATGGTCTTGTCTCATTTAATATTAATTTGGTGAATACGGTATGATAAATATTCTTGAATTCATGAAACGATTCTTTCCCTTCTCAGTAATATGATGATGGTAATTACATGTGCAGAATGCAGTACAATACTTACAGGACTTCCTCCAGTGAATTAGTTTCAAAGTCATTTGCGGGGGATTCTTAGTCAATCAATAGATAACAGGGAGAATAAGATCCTGACTGTTGGAGCAGGAGAATATCAAGGAGGAAACTTATTTGGTAGACACTGCACTGTGTCCAATCTTAATAGAGTTTGTTCAAAAAAATAGAAAGATTTTGGTGAAGTGTAACAAGACATATTTGAGGTTTTCAGAATGTCCTTTTGAGAAACTGAGCTCAGAAGATGGAAATATTCAGTTTACACAGGGCAAGGTTGTCTTAAGCTCTTAAGTTCATTTAAGAGGAGTTAGCAGAGGACTACATGGGGAAGACATTGCTGAGAATGAATTGTTGTAGCAGAAATAAAACAAAACAAAAACCATAAACAAAAAAAAGAGCCAGTGGGTAGAAACTAAGGCAACTGCTATTAAAAATACACAGAAGAGCTATTTTGGCACTGAAACAACCTAGTGGATGTGATACTGGTAGGTTCTCCACTTGTTTTAAAGTCAGTTTAAAATTATTTGTCTTCCACAATGATATACAAAATGTCAAAGAGACGTTGTCTGCTTGAAGTGAGCTCTGTGGAGAGGAGCTATAGCCTGTGTGATACAGGAGGTCAGAATAACCTGTGTGACCATGAGGGTTCCCCCAAGGCTTAAAAGCTCCATGTATCTAAAATAATATTTTGTTTCTCCCGGAAAAGTGTGTTGTGACAGACCAAGGCAGCATTTTCAGTTGTGATGTCCTCAGGAAAACATCTCTGGAAATGGAAACTTCCTCCTTTTTCCTCTTTCTGTGTTTTCATGAATGAATCACGCAAGTTTTGGATCAAAGCATCTCCACTTTGGCCATTTATAAATCACTATTGTGTGAAAAAAAAAGAAAAGCCTGTGTAGCACATTCAGTTTGGAGCATTTAAGTTGCATATATTCCAATTTCCAAGGCTGATGCACAAACATAAGGGTCAAAAACTAAAGGTGGAATACTCAGTTTGCTCCACAGCAGCAGCCTGTTGACCTTGAGAAAGGACAGATGGTGGGTTTGCTCAGCCTGAGACTGTGCTTCTGTGTGTTATCATATGATTCGTGGATTTGCATCATTCATACTGAGGGACTTCAAACCTGGGGTTGATGTGTCCAAGGAGGATGGGGTGATGGAGCCAGTAAACTTGTGGGATCCCTTTCAGCTGAGGATCATCATCAGAAATGCCTGCGGTTTCATTACTCTGATTTTTGCTTCCCAGACCAAACATTTTTCAAGGCATGTGACAGGGGAATGTAGGCAAACATTGCCTACCTTTCAGCCTTTCTCAAACATTATGCAAATGTTCAGATATATTCAAATATCATAAACAAGACTGTTATTCCAGCAGTCCTACTGACTCTCCTGAGGACTCCAGGAAGGTTCCTGACACTCAAAATGAAGTTCCAGCACAGTGGCGGACCGGCATAAGGACCCAGAAGGAACCTCTAAGGCTTCAAGAAGCCAGGTCCCAAGTGCATAAGCATCACAAGACTTATAGAAGTCAGAAGATAACAAAATATGTGGCTATTCTCTAGGAGTATTTGAGTCATTAGGCTGTACTCTCTTCCTCTTTTCTGGAAACCGTGACATTAGCAACACAGGGCAGGTTAATCTCAAAACAAGTTTAATCCCCATATACTTTCCTTGCAATCAGAAATTATAAGATGTAATGAAAGGCGCTAATGTCACCTCTTTGGCATTGGCAAGAAGCTGTCTGTGCTGGAGGACCAGGCTCTTTAATTGTAATTTTAAGTCGCACAGACATTTTTCCATTTTGGACACATTCTGCATTTACAGCACGACCCTGAATACTCTCTGTTAAGTTTTGTGACACCGATAGACCTAGTGGGGATATTTCTGAAATGAGCAATTTTCATACAGCAGAAAAAAACAACATGTTACATGGAGCTTTTTATATCGAAGGTCATTCTAGGAATCAAATCTGTTTGGAACCTTTCCCAGCTGTAGGTGAAAACAGCAGCTTTCTGCAAGTTGGTTGCACAAAAGTGTTCTGTGCAGGAATGAAATAGTCCTGTTGTAACATCTGCTCCGCTTCCCCTTCCTTGTTTGAAAGCTTCTTGTTGAAGACTGGGAGCTGAGTGCCATTCTAGGTGCCATTTGTTGGGAGAGGGGGTAAGTGCATCCTTAATCACAGCTGAGTATCAGCAGCAGTATTACAAGAGAAAATATAAGTGTTTGAAAGTACAAATTGTTTTCTATGTACTGTCATTGTTAAATTCTTATCTGCCAATTGCTAATTATTTTTCTAGGCTTGTTAATTATTCCTCAGTCAACTAATAAATTTCATTTACCTGAGCAAGAGAACTGAATAAAGTGCATAATCCTCACAGATTTTATACCAGATGAAATCAGCACCTGAGCTGAAAAAGACAAAAACAAAACAAAACCAACCCGACCCAAAACATGAAAACTTGTTCACTATGGCAAGTTTCAGTGTTTTCATTTATTGAATAGGAAGTATCAAAAATAAGAACTACCAAGTTCCTGGACCAAACTGGAAAAGATTGTTGACTCATCATTGAGCATCTCAGATACTGCTTTGAAAATGATTTTTAGTTGAAACTGACATTCCTGAATTTAAATTTCTTTGGATAACTCAAGGAAAAAGCATTTGAGGGAAGAATAAACTGGTACCATATCAATTTCTTTTTGCTTGTGTTGGTGTTCCCAAAGCAAAAGTTGTATCTTAGCTTTCCTCTTAAGACCTTAAAAACTGGTCATGCAGAGTCCTACCAGTGCCCCCTGAGATGTCCCAAAGCCGGCCAAACCCCAGCTGAGGTTAAAGATGCCAAGTGATACATCATTACTGGTGTTGGGTTTCAAGCTGTGGTCAAGTGCTCAAAAATATGAACTTTGGCTGAAAAAAGCAAATCACAGAAATTAACTGAAACACCTCAACTGTGTATATTTTGCTGGCAGGAGGGAAACTTTCCCAGTGTGAACCAGTTCACTGATATATTATTTCCACATGGCTTGAGAGAGCCTGACAGAGATCTGTAGGGTGGAATTACTGTATTTATGTCTGAATGTTTACTCACACACACTGTCATATCGATTGCTTATGTCAACAAATATAATACACAGTATTCAATATCTCATTTTGGCATCCTCAGCTGATTGCAGCTGAGAGAGCAGTACTGAATATGTTTTTTTCTGAGTGAAGAAGGAGCACACAGCCAGGACATTGAAGTTCTGCTCTGGAGAAGCAAAGCCCAAAGAGCTCCTCAGAGACCAAAGTTGAGCCAACCTTAAGGGCTACTTCTACACTGCTGTTCCAGGAGAGTGGTCACCTGGGAATGAAGTGCAATACCAAGCTGTCTGACAATATAAATGTACTGAAAGCAGCCAACAGAACAAGAATGTTGAGTTTTCTGGAAGTGCATGCTGCTTTTTGCACGTCACTTGGGTGAAAGTAATACCCACCTTCCCCCCAGGCAGTGCCCACCTTCCTGCTCCAATCAGCCATGAATAGGACATTGTGAAGATGCAAACAGCTGCCTACACACGTCCTGTTCAAGATTTACAGTGTAAATCATTTACATATTTTAATAAATCAACAGATTAAACTCTTCTTCCCACCTCTTCCCAATGACTGACTCTTAGATCTAACAGCTCTGAGGTGATAGGGATAAAAACCTTAGTGTACGAAATGGAGGACTAAGTCTGAGATGTGACACAGGTGCCTCTTTTCCCTTTCTGCTTGGCTACCCTGCTCTCCTCAGTGCCTGTGAAACTCCCCAAATCTTAATATAAATATAGATGAGAAGAGTAAACAGAAGGTTCTTACTCATATCAACCAGAATACAGTGGAGGTACAGTGAAATCAAATAAAATCAAATCACTATATTTAAAATGAGCCTTCTTCCACTGTATTATTTATCCCTCAATATTTAGAGAATGTTTCCCTGAATATTTCTCCCATCCTTTGCTGGAGTGCCCCATGCCACCTGCCTCCCCATGTGAGAGACAGACACACAAATGGAGAGGCAAACCTTTGAAACATTGACATGGGACAAGTTATAGTGCAATGGGATGCAGACGGGAATGACTTAATTCAGGAAAAATTAGAAGGATGTGCTTGGAAGGTTGGGCACCAAAGAGCACTGCACAAATTCGGTGTGGGTTCATTCTTACTGAGCTATCCTGTTCGATCGAACGTTGATGTTTAAATACTCATACAGAGTCGCCCTTAATGCAAACCCAGAGGTCTTTGGGCACATTGACAAAAAAAAAATACAGTTAAAAAATATTGCCAGCCAAGCAGTTTGGCTGCACAGCACAGTTCAATACTCTTGACTTCGGCCTGGAAGAGCAGCTTTCACTGTCTAGCTCTGCCCCCCGCTGCTTGCTCCCCCAGAGCATGTCTTGGCTCATGCAGGGTAGGTGGGATACAGAACCTTCCTTTCCGGAACGCCTCTGATGTGCTGATGGAGAGAGCAGTGTGAGAGCACACAGAGGAGGCCTTTGCCCACTGCAGGGAGGTGGGAGGTGTTTGCTCAGCCCAAGGTGACTGTGCATCAGCCCTTGTTAATGCGCCCGTCTCATGTTTGCTGTGCTAGCTGCTGCTAGCTACTGCTGGCCAGCTTCTGCCTGGCTCAGGGTGAGTAGAACAGCATGATACCTAGTGGGAAGAACTATTGACAAAGCCATACCTTTTTTTGCTCACAGTCCTCTTCATGTTGCCTTTAACTAGTAAATTATGAATGCACAGCATCCTGCAAAACACCAACTGCAAGTTTTATTTAAACTCTGAGAGCAGATAACTTCCGTGCAGAGTAATTCAGACCAACAACCAGATAATATTTTTGTGTGCATTTCTGTCAGCTCTTTCGCTGCCTCCTTTTCTACTGTTTTTAAGGTGGTGGAGGACCTTATTGCTCTCTACAGCTACCTGAAAGGAGGTTGTAGCATGGAGGGTGTTGGTCTCTTCTCCCAAGTAGCAAGTGGTAGGATGAGAGGAAATGGCCTCAAGTTGCACCAGGGAAAGTTCATATTGGATATTAGGAAAAATTGCTCCACGGAAAGGGTTGTGAAGCAGTGGAACAGGCTGCCCAGGGAAGTGGTGGATTCACCATCCCTTGAGGTGTTTAAAAAGTGTTCAGATGAGGCTCTTAAGGACATGGTTTTAGTGACAGAGTTAGGTTATGGTTGAACTCAATGATCTTGAACGTCCCTTCCAACCTAAAAGATTCTATGATTCTATGACATGCCCTTCCTGACCCCAACCCTGCTTCCTTGCAAAACCAAGGAGGTAACTGCCTTTGACTGAAGTGGCAGCTGGAAGCGATGCTGCAAATGTTAATTAATGAGCTGAGTCTTGGCTGTCCGAAGAAGACGTCACCTGTTGTATTTTGGGGCAATGACATCAACAGGAGTGAGGTCCGTGTCCAGAGGGCTGGACTGCAGTGAGGCAGGAGCAGGATCTGGGGATGCAGAGCTCTCTCAGACCTTTCAGTCTCAATGAACAATCCCTCTCAGGTCCCTGGTGCCTTGAAAACCTCAGCTCTTCTCCTGGCTCTTAAATGTTGGGTAGTATGAGAAACAAGAGGCTCAATGAATACAGGAACCTGACTTTTTCCCAAAACATTTCTGCACCTCTGTATCCCCTGGTGACAGAAAGCATGACGGTCTCTTTTTTTAATCAGATATAGGCAGTACTGGTACGGATGTCTGTCATTAATACTAATTAGACACTACTGGTAAAATTTTGACCGTTGACCCCAGCTGCAAACCTACCACCAGACTACTTTAAATTTTCAACAAAACAAGCCATTTAAGAAAATGAATTAAGGAAATGTTTATTTTGCATGTTAAAAAAAAAAAAAAAAAAGAAAAAAGAAAAGAAAAAGGGTGCTACAACAGGATTTATAGCATCTTTATGAATGTGAGTTTAGTACTGGTAAGAAATGCTGCCTTTATGCCTAGGATATTCCGTTTCCCGTTCCTGCAGACATGTTTATATATGGAGAAACCGAGAGTTTTGGAAAATCCTGGTTTCTCACAAGAAACTCATTGAAATTTGGCAGCTAACTTCACAGATGCTGACAGCTCTGATTCTGCTGGAGATGGAGGGTTTGGCTGGACTTCCCTGGAGACAATTTCATTCCAGGAGTGGCAGGAGGCTGGAAGAGAACAGGCTGATGTTCCTCCTGGATGCCCCAAGGAGGAGAACTGGGGTGTGTGTGAGAGGCAACGGGACGGCACATCTGACTTGCAGAGCTGCTCATCACTTCCAGCTGCAACCAAAGTCAGTGAGAGCTGTGCTGTGGACTGATAAAAATTCCAAGAATAGAAAAAGGGAATGTGGTGTCCTTATTCCGAGACGTCAAAAATTAAATTGTTCTTTTGATCCTGTCCTCTGGGCCTCAGTTCCTCCCTCAATAAGATAAATCCAGGACTGCTCTGATGTCACAGCAGATTTATGAAAATAAATTTGTGTGTGTCTGTGAAGTTTGCAGGGGTGTGAGGAAACGAATAATCTTATTTTCCTAGCAGGGTTTTGAAGTGTGCAGCAAGGCTATACACAGTGCAGACACAGGGTGCAGACATAAGGAAACACAATTCAGAAGTTTGCTCGGTGTGCCTCATTCTTGTTGTGCATTGAGTGAGTTATGAAATCTGTAAAAATAATCACATATATTCATTTGTAATTAAAGGCTTCTTCATAATACATGAACACAGAGGAGGTAAATGAAGGTATGTGCATGTGCAATTATTGAATAACTTTCTAAACTACAGCATCTTGCTAAAGCAGCTAGAGGATCAGGCTAATTTAGGGAGTGATGGAGAAGATCTGCAATACTTTTCTGTGCAAAAGTGTTCTTATTCCCTAAAACATGATTTTATTTTCTTTACCAAGTCTCAGTGTTTTTACTTCATTTTTTTATTTTCTGGATTCAAGAAAGGGAATGGTTTTTCTTCAGGACAGAGACCATTTGTTGCTTTGCATTGATACATTACCTGACGCCAGGGGCACCATTCTTGGTTGTGTCTTGGTCCTACCCTATTAAACATGATAAATAATGTTCTAAGCTCCAGATTGCTGTGTGATTGCATGTTTAAGTATATATATATATATATATATATATATATAGATATATGAGTATGTATTTTATAAAGCCCTATTCTACATTTTTAAATTAGGCTTGGCTCCAGTAAAATGAAAAATATTATTATTTTTTCTATGGAAGTTTCTAATGAACCTATTCTCAGGATGTGTGTACAAAATTCAATAGTGAGGTCTTTCCAACATCTCGGAAGCTGAAAATATTTCTTTACATCCAATAAGGACCATTTAGATTTAGTTTCTCCTTCTGCATGAAGTTGCAATATTGGAGAAAACAAATAGAGGTGAATTCCACATAAATTGAATTTCACCATAGCTTTCAATTAAATTGGAGTTTTGTCTTAAGTGTAGGAAAGAGCATTTAGCTGTAAACATTATGCCTTTGTCTGCTACATTTCATTCTCTTGAGATGGTTCATCTGGATATTTTTAGCCTCACCTGTATTTTCTTATCTTTGGCTTCTGAAATTGGTGCTATTATGCAAAAGTGGTCATTGCCTTCCACTTCCCATGTCCAGAAACCTCTATAACACTGACATATGCCTGAAAGGGTAAATTAAGTAGGAAAGTGCACGTAAACACAGTGGAGAGAGCTGGACGCTTAATTCCTTCTAACGCTTTGTAATCCCCGTCTGTACAGAGCACAGCATGAAATCAGTCACTGCTTTCCCCTCCTCTCAGTGGATGTTGGAGAGTCAGTCTGTGTGCCCGACATGAGTATGAAATGTTACTGGTTTTCTGGACCATTTAAGAGCCCTGGGCAAGGTTATGTCAGCAGAAAAAGTCTGTGTTTGTCTGCAGTGACCTTCCCTGGATCTCTGAAGACATCACTGTGCTAAGTCTCCACTTCAGTGCAGATGAATTGGATGCAAATGCTGTCGTCTCACAAAAACTTCTCTTTGCTGCTGCAGCAACCCAATTCCAATGTGGACAATTTTCCACAGTGCCTTTAGTGTCTGGCATTCACATGTCAAGTCTTTTTCCAAAATAGCCAAAACAGAAACCTGAGAAAATCCTGCTTGGAAAGGTCAGTCATATGGGCAAGTTCTGGTGCACCATGTAGGTAGTTAGTGATTGCCAGTATGGGCCCAAGACCCACATACAAAAATAAGGAAAATTAGGATCATCTTTCCTCAGTCCTTGTAAGACATGGAACATATTTCATACAGGCAATTGTATTACATTACTCTGCATTCCTGTTTTCAAATCAGACACAGGAAGAGCAGCATATGGCAAAGAGGAAAATGACATTTAGATGTCTGACAATGCTCCTTAGATTTGTTGCAGTAGTGCCTAGTAACCTTGCTCAAGGATAAAGCCCCTATCTGCTGGGTGCTGTGCAAACCTTGCAAAATATATAACAATAACTCACAAGCCAAACATGACCAACAAGCAAAGCAGGTACCTGCAAGGTGAAGAGAACATGAGAAATTAAGTTAAGCAGAACTTTTTTCTGATTTTATTCTAGCTTATGAAAACAGGAGGTTCGGTAGAGGTAATTTTAGTCTTTATGTTGTATCATTGGATGCTAGGTTTTTCTTAGGTGCAGGACATGTCAAAACATCGACATTGTTCCAAAATATTCCTTTGCTTGGCTCAATAAAGCATTAGAAAGATAAGAAAAGTAGTAATAACATAATTGTGTTTTTTGAGTTCCAGAGGCCCCAAATCTAATAAGAGAGGAACACTGCACTGGGCCTTTGATCTGAAGTAGCTCCAACAAATAAGATCAGTTCACAGTAGACAGACCAGCATAAAAGAAAAACAAATATCCTGCAGGAAAACAAATTCTTGATCTTGGCAGAAATTATATTTATTAGAATTATTAGGGTTATGCACTTTGAGAAAATACAATATCAAAAGCAACTTTTCAGTCTGTGCAACTGTGGCTAGTGGAGAGATGCTGTTCCTATATCATACAAATGGGCTTGCTACAGATAAGACTATTTTTTTAAAACCTAATTAAAATATTAATGTTCCAACCATGAGATTATACTATAATGACAATTTAGACTGGTTCCTTAAAATGTCCACACATTGATATCACTGCTGTTTATTAAGGGATAATCCAGCAGGTTTTTAAGACATAAGTAATTACATATTCTTTCTCTAATACAGAGGTTGCTGAACTGGAATCAAGAAACCTCATTTTTGTCATTGAGTCTTTCAGTGTTTTGTTGAGTATTATAACTTATTAATTACCTCTTTGAGCCTTAGTTGGGATGTGGAGACTCATGAAAGCAGTTGTTTTCCAGACAAGGTGACACTGTCTCTAGAAGCTTCCAAGTGCAGCAGCTCAGAGTACTCTGTGTTATATGGACACCAGCAGGATGTTTTCCTCTACCAACCTAAAGAAGCATTTTTCTCCCAACCTGAAAATTATTCAGCCCCAAAGTGTTGGAACTTCAGAGGCCAGAGATCTTTGCGAGACTTGAGTTTTCAGAAGAAAAATCAAATTTTTCCCAGATCTCTTTTGCTTGTTTGAGAACCCAGTTTGACATCAAAAGGAGGTGTTGACAGAGAACTTTCTACCAGCTGTACCTCAGTCTCATTGGAAGAAACCGGTAGTTCCTGTGAACAGATGTGAAAGTAGAAAACAGGAATGAAGGGACAATAATCTTTGTGTGTTGTGCTGCCAAATCTGTGCGCCTCTCCTTCTCCTGCCTAGCAGGAGTATTTTGAGGCAGGTACATGTATGCTGAGAACAGAAAGATGAACGACTTCAGAGGTAGCAGATTTTTGCAAATTCTGTTGGGCTCACTCTCTATAGTTAAAAAAAAAAAAAATCTGATTAAATTGAAGCATTATTTATATTATCATTTTATACCTTTTTTCATTAGTAAATTCAAGGAGTTCTTAGGTTGGGTACATGGCTGAGATTGTTTTATTGGTTGTTTATTTCTATGAATAAAATCTAATTTAATGGGAGCATAAAATTTATTTTCTCACAGAGAGATTAATATGGCATAATATAGAATAGGTTTTGTCACGTGTAGCTATATTCAGTGCCACCATAACCCAATTTGGGATAAAATACAGAAGTACATCAGGGAACATCTGAACATCTGATTTTATAGCTTTTAAATTCAGTATAAGATAAACTCAGCTCTCTCGCTGAGAATGAAAGCCGTTGCAGGATAGAAAGATTTTGAAGAAAGAGCAAACCCATTATTCAATATGCAGAGTTCCAGACACAATGTTTTTCTTTAGATTCATTGTCTCTGTGTAATACTGCCTTTGAGAAAAGTTTTTGTTTGTTTGTTTTTTGTGTCTTTTGTTTGTTTGGTTGGTTTTTGTTTTTCTTTTATAATATGAAAAGAACTTCTCTGCAGTGGTATTATCACAGAATCGACTGGGTTGGAAAAGACCTCAGAGATCATCAAGTCCAACCCTTGGTCCAACTCCAGTCCATTGACTAGATCATGGCACTAAGTGCCGTGTCCAATCTCACTTTAAAAACCTCCAAGGACGGTGAGTCCACCACCTCCCTGGGCAGCCATTCCAATGCCTGACCACTCTCTCTGGAAAGAATTTCTTTCTAATATCCAGCCTAAATTTCCCCTGGCAGAGTTTAAGCCCATGCCCCCTTGTCCTATTGCTGACTGCCTGGGAGAAGAGACCAATCCACACCTGGCTAGAACTTCCCTTCAGGTAGTTCTAGAGAGTGATGAGGTCACCTCTAAGCCTCCTCTTCTCCAGACTAAACAACCCCAGCTCCCTCAGCCTCTCCCCATAGGTCTTGTGTTCAAGTCCCTTCCCCAGTCTTGTTGCTCTTCTCTGGACCCGCTCCAGCACTTCAATGTCTTCCCTGAACTGAGGGGCCCAGAACTGAACACAATACTCCAGGTGTGGCCTCACCAATGCAGAGTACAGGGGAAGGATCACTTCCCTTGTCCTGCTGACCATGCTATTTTTGGTACAGTATATATATATGTCTATATATATGTATATATTTTAATGCCAGGACCACCTAAATGAGATTTATTGACCATGTAACATGATACCGAGTAGTCAGAAAAAGGAACAGTAGAACTGAGTTGCAAACTATTTGCATTTTTCAGACAAGCCACATGTTATGGATGGCACTGTGACCCACACAGTGAATACTAATAAACTGTGGATTAACTTATTCCCAAAAGAACTGGATGCCAAGTTAAGCCTAGTTAAGACTAATTTTCCAAAACATATCAGAGGTAAACATTTAGGAGTCCATTCTAAACTCAGTATACCCAAAAACAAACCTCCTGTTTGTGGGGCCAAGGTTACGGAGCTCAGTGAAAAATATGTACACAGTTTCTGGAGGTTCCATCATAATATGAGGAGAAATTTCTCTACTTTGAGAGTGCCAGAGCCCTGGAACAGGCTGCTCAGAGAGGCTGTGGAGTCTCCTCTGGAGACATTCAAAAGCAACACAGACACACACAATCCTGTTCAACCTGATCTAGGTGAACCTGCATTAGCAGGTGGGTTGGACTAGATGATCTCCAGAGGTCCCTTCCAACCTCAATTGTTCTGTGATTCTATGTGATTCTGCAGAGAAAGCTTCTGCAAATCAAGTGCTTGGTTTCTTGTCTAAATCTGAATGAAATAATTTTGATAATTGTCATCCCAGTTTTGGTTTTCTTTCAGGACCAAAGCCATGACAGACCCCAAGTAGAAGCTATGGGCCTTGTTTTCCAATCCTTAGCCTAGTGGTAGCCCTCCTACCAGCCAAGAGGTGTTAACTTCTCCTCCACTTACCTATCTTAAACACATATTCTAAGTACTTGCTTTTAAGTAGAGCTCAATGTTTTTTCAGACTGCCTCATCATCAAAGGGAAAAATAACATCTCTGAGGAGAAATCTTTGTGAGGGAATGTTGTGTTAACTTTTTTTCCTGAACTAACAAATAGCCAACAGCTTCTTTTGTGCCTTTATGTATTTCTCTCTGGGCTTGTGCTACTTGCTCATGTGGGTGTAGCCTCAGAGTTTGTTTTGCCATTTGCTGGTACTCACACACTCATTTTATATCAGGGTCCTCATGCATATCGAACCTTTTATATTTTGATGTATGTTGACGTCTTTTCCAATTTAAGTAAATAATGAAGCCCATAGTGGCCTCTCAACACGTGCAATTGTAGAGAGGCTGAAAACAGAGACCAAGGCTCGAGACTCCAGGTTCGGTTATCAGAGATCTCTGAGAAACCTCAGGACGAGTTGCCACATCCTTAACCTCGGTCACACCCATGTCATTTATACCACAGAGCAGACATTTTGCAATATGCAAAGCAATGTGCATTGGCAGTATTCAGACACAGAGGTATGGAAGGGCGAATATACTGTCTTTGGATATCTGCACAGTAGGACTGTCACTATTTCAGGACTTGCCCCTGCATGGAAACCTTGATCAATGGCTTGAAAAGATTATTTTTTGATTTTTGTTATGTACTTTTAAATGAGTACAGCTTACTGCTGTATCTGTGATGTATCCAAAGATATGTTTTTCCCTGCAGATACCAAATGGAGAGAGAGAAATCATTGTACTAGGCTGGGAAGAGCATTCTGATGCAACTCGTAGTACAACAAAGTTAGGAGAGCTTTGTGGACCAGTGGCAGACAACAAACAAATGGCATTTGCAGTAGCATGAATATGAAGCTCATTATTTGTGAACTACCTATTTGATGACCAGTGTCTTGTCTAGTTTGTTGTAATGTCCATAAATAGTAATAGGAACATAAAAGGTTTCTATAGCAAACGGTGGAGTTGTCTTTGACACTGGAAATCACATTTGGGTGGCTAGTGCAGATCAGTTTGTCAAAACATTGTTTTAGTTGAGCCTGAAAGCAGATGAAAATTTGTTAAAAAATTATTTTTACAAAACAAGCAGGCAGCTGAAGTCACCACTGGGGCAGTGGGCTCTGCAAATAAACTTTTGTTGTCGTAAGTGATCTGAAGAGTTTAGAAAAGCATTTTCTTTCTACAGTTTTCTCCTTCATTTTATCTGGGGCTCTATGTGTCATCTGTGATCCCAGCTCCTGTTTCTTCTTTTTGGTTCCATTTCACGACCAGAAAAGAAAGGGCAAGACAAAGAGAAACGAGATGAAGAGGAAAAAAGATGTGTGATTAGTTTAACATTTTGTTGGAAACTTTTTCATTTTAATGAGGGCTTATTTTTGACACCCAAAGGAAATAGTTCATTTTTAACAACCTGTCGTGTACAGACTATTGCTTTCAACTTTGCCTGTGGAAAAAAAATTAAACTAAACTAAGGTACCTCCTTAATATGCAAATGCATATATCTAAATTTACAGTGCTTAAGATTAAAGGATGAAGGGACTCAAACTTACCAAAAAGAAAAATCTTGGATAACTTTGCAACTGGCCTTGATGTTGACTCCACTGGCCAAAGATACTGGTCGCACTGTTCAGCTCTCTGAGCCATCAGCGGTGTATGCAGCCCAGTCTTCAGCTGCACATCCAGAAGGACATGGCTCAAAGATCCTCAGACACTTTGGAGCATCTAGATGGCACTAACAGCCTATATTTAAACAACTGAACTGAGCCCCAGGGTATGATTCAGCTTCGCTCAGACATTTGGGTGTCTACAGTGTGCACTCGATGTCTACACTCTCATTTTGAATAGAGACCCAGGTCGGAAATTGTCCACACGCAAATATCTGATGTTATCTGAAATACCCTTGGGGCTTGGACTAGATGACCATTGAAGGTCCCTTCCAACCCAAACTATTCTGTGATTCTATGATCAGAAGCATCCCCGTGGGCCTGGCAGATACTAGTGTGGGTGAGCAGAACCGCTATGTAAACTCCCTTGCCTGTGCTGGGTTTCCACACATTTCTCCCAGACAGACACCTCTGCTGTAGTTGTTTCCATCAAGGCATCTCAGTCTGGAGCTGTCAGCCCCCCCGGGTGGCATCCGTGCTCCCACACCACACATGCTCAGCCAGGAACAGATGGGAAAACTGCTCATGGTGCATTTACTGCAAACCAGACCCTGTCCACCCAAGTGACAACTCGGTAAAATAACAATCTTGTCCTCTCTTTTCACAACTGTTCTTGAGAAATCATGAAGGAGGAGAGCCAGGATAGCACAGTGATGGACTCGCTGTGTTGTAAGGAAGGAACATCACTAGTGTCTTTAACCTGGTGGCCAGTAACAGCCAGCCATGGCTACGTGACTCCCATTAACTCGGACTACCTTTTATCACTGCAGCTACTCTGATTTTAGCAGGCAAACAGTTCATAATATTGATTTATAAAGGAAGAGGTCACAGGAAATCCTTAAACAACACAGTTCAGCTTATATATAACTAGGAGGCCAGGGCAATTTTTTTGGCACCTGCTCCCAGGCTACTTTTTAGACTGGTGAGTAGGTAAATCTGCATCATACTTCGAATTGCATTGAAGGAAGACTGCACTGAGCAATGATCCACTTGTAGGGACACTTACCTGAATCTCTGAACTGTATCAAGGCCAGCAGTTTCGGGATCACTTTTCCTAGATATAGGAAGACCTCTAGGTGAAAAGTGGAGAAAAGTTGATCTTTAAGTATCTCAGAAGCATTTGTCTTAGAAAACAAAGTTATTCTTATATTTGCAAGGAGGAAAAACAAACAAACCAACCAACCAACCAACCAACCAAATAAAAACACTTGGACACACTTGGGGCTTATAGAAAACCTTGAGAAATTGTGTAAAATGAGCACAGGGCACAATAGTTTTCAGCATTTTCTCCTACAATAGGTTGGAAAACTGAGGCATGGCACAACTACAAGTTTTCCCTGGAGGTCAGAGCAGGAGATGGTGATGTGAGCCTCACATGTGGGTCTTAACCTCAATCTGTTCTGTCCAGGGGTCAGGTTGAAGTAGGAGTGTGTTAAGACACTCTTCTCTAGTCAAGCCTGAATGAGTATGTCCAGTGAATTACTGAATCTCAGTTTAAACCTTTCCAATTAAATGTCCTTAGCGAGAAGGCAGGAGCACTGCAGATTAAGAGCCCTAGTGAAGGGAACTGCATTCCTTGACTCAGTGAGTGAAATAAAGTGAATGCCACCCCAGTTCTCCACTAAAATGGTGACAAGGAAGAGTAAAAAGCAACCTCAAGACTAATTTTCTGAGTTTATAACTGTGAAATATTGCACACTTAATATTTTTGTAACATCAGAACCCTCCGACACAGGGGAAGAATATATTATGACCCTCCTTACCACACTGTTCCTAATTTATACCCATCTGAGATTAGAGGCTCTAGAGGTTCATCATAAAAGTGCTGACCCAGCCACTTATGGGGCTGTGATAAATATTGCATGAGATATCCATACATGCAGAAATCTTTCTGGAATGTTAATCACTGCTAACTTAATGCTGTGGGATGTTTTACTACTTTGGAAATACTAAATGATTCATTAAGAAAGTCGATTTACTCTGAGCTTCGACCCAAACTTTTGGTAGGGTGAGAATGCAGAAAGGCAGAAGCTGCAGAGCTTCATTTTGAACCTGAGTTCTTTCAGGATAGGGCAGAGATCTGTTTTCCTCTTTTTTGTTCTGTTCCTTTTTCTGTCCCATAAACCTTCTATGGAGTTCCCAACCTAAAGAAGGGCTCATGTACCACTTAGAGCCACAGAGTGTGAACATTCACCCCTTTAATTAATCACTCTGGACCTCAGACACTCCAGCAGCACTTTCCTTAGTTACAAATCTTTACTCTTCTCGGTACTTTTTTCTTGCCCTGGCCTTAGGCCAAGACTTAGGCAACTTTCTTCTGAGTGAAGCCAAAGGCATGGTCCATATCAGCAAAAGCAAGCGTCTATTTTGGCATGTATGACACTCTAAACTTGCTGGCTGTACGACAAGCATTTCTTCAGCTAAAAGGGGAATTTAGAGACAAACCTTCACCTTTATAGCCATCAATCACAAACAATGTTATGTGCTTCCAGTTTAGATATTCCACTTTTAGTTAGATCACCCCACACCTGAGCTTCCTGTCTAATCAATCAAGAGAAACAGGTCTTTTGGGGAAGATTTCTCTCACGTTAAAATAGGGTAGAGAAGCTGTGAAAACTATGATATACATGCACCTGCTTCTCTTCACGATCTCTATAAAAAAAGTCAAGGCGATTTGCTCAGATACAGACTTTTATAGATAGAAAAGGTGATCTCATGCATTAGCATCAGGTTCAGCCATATGGACCACGGGAGATGCCCTAGAGCACTATGGTTGCCCTCAATTGCTCCCTCTGGAAGGCTCCGATCCTGTGCCATATCAGCCAATCCTGCAGATGTCTGAAAGCCCTTGGACATCTCCAGTGGCAACAGACATCCACATACGGGTATGTGAATTGAGTCCTTGGTGTGACTGATTTGTGTTCCTTCCCACACCTTGCAGGGTTTCTATTTAAAATAGAAAAATAATCCCTCTTGTCAATATTTTAAGAGAGAAGGAACTTATTTTTACAAGACCTTGCTGCAAATACTGGAAATTAGAATCAGAGCTGAACTTCTGAACTGTGATGTCCAGAAATGAGGTTTCTTTCTCCTCTTACTGGCAAGCAGATCTGCAGCTCCTGTAAGCCAGTTGCGACATTTGGTCTATAAGGGTTTTGACTGTTTGTTTCTGACTCGGCTTGTCACTGTGCAGATCACAGACATTTCAGCCTTCTCGTGGACCATGACTGACCTTCACGTGCTTTTTTTCCTTCCTTGGCTGTCTGTGTTTATTTGCTTCCCACAGTCTGATTTCCTTGAGCAGTGTGGAAACTTTCTCCTTCCTTTTATTACCAGCTCAGTGAGCAACATCTGACGAGCTGTGGGCATCTGCCAGCTGGAGCTGCTGGCACAGATCTCTGCTGGGCAGGTGTCTTCATTGCTCTTTCATGTAACAGCTGAAAACCTGTGTGCTGTAAGACATTCAAGGATTTATGGAAAATGGGGCTTTTAATATCTTTACATGGAAAAATGCCTTTGGTTTCAGACTACTCTAAAACTAACTTTAGTTTTTGATGGGAGATGATGAAACAGAATTTGGGTGTCTGTTGTAGAGTTTGTTTTCCAGCGGGGATTTTCTTTTGTTCCTAAACACTCTTATTAGCAAACTGTGTAATGAAAACAACTTGAGTTTATGACTACACCAGATTAGGAAACATACTGACCAGTAGGATGAACAGAGCTGATGGAATTGTATCTTTTTATAAAATGATCAGTGTAAATCACAATTTAGACTTAATTCTCCATACTGAGTGTAACTTGACCATAGACAACATAAGACATAGAACAGAATGCACCAATGTCCTATTATCTGATGTCGGAGAAATAAAATTTAAAGACAGCAATCAAGCCAGCTGTTTGAGAGATAAAAATACAGAAAAACTATGCTGCATTTTAAAAGTGTTGGAAACTCTGTTCCTTTTATGTCTTCCATTTTCCTGTCAATAGCTGTCATTTGAATTTTCTTAATATGCATCTGCATAGAAAAACTCATATATTAGGTTGACTTAAAAGAAAACTAACCTGGTAAACATCTTGCTGCAGGTTTTAAATGTTAATGAGCCAGAGTGAAATTCTTGCTGTGGGCAACCCACACATCTCTGAGACATGTAAACAGCAAGGAGGAAAGGGAATTACAGAGGATGGCACAAGGTGGTATAATTGTGTGTAACGGGCTGGAAATACTGAAGGGAAGGTGGAAGCAGATTACAGGGGACTGATTATGAGCTCTGGTATGATGAAGTTGTGGAGCTCTCTCTCGGTTTACTCGATCTGGTGTTGTTGCAATGGACAACAGAGGAGCCTGTAAAAGGACAAGAAGACTGTTAAGAAAAGGTTGTACAGCAGCAAACTACTATCTTTATAAAGCGAATTTATACATCTAGCCTTCTTTGGTCCCATCTCTGCCATGTGGCAGGCGTATGTCTGGCAGCCTGGAGAAAGGGGAGTGAGGAGCTGGTTCCTTCCATTGGAACAGTTCACTTCACCTGCTGCTCTCTGCCTCACTCCAAAACACACTGAACAAAGTTAATTGCTTATTCTTGCTCCTGAGGCCAAAACAGAACTAATGTTGCATGTAAAATGCCAGTGGTGACCATTGGATATTCAGTAAATTCACGATGTTGTCCATACACCAGAGATGTAAGTTACCTGTTTGAGGAGGAGCTATAGCTGAGGGCCTTTCTATACCAAGACAGCTTGATGAGCAGACCTTTCCTGATAAAAAAAAAGTGAAGCTGGTCAGCACTAACATTTCTTAAGGAGAGTCCTTGTTCCTTGAGATGTTTTGCTGTCATGAGGAGAAAGGAAATCAAGAAACTGTATGAATTTCATGTCAATGTGTTAAATAAGGAGAAATTGTAATTACTATTACTAGAGTAAAACAAAGTTATACTAGAGTAAAACGAAGTTATAAGTTGTGCCAGGGAAGGTTCAGATTGGTTATCAGGAAACATTTCTTCATGGGAACGGTTGTCAGGCATTGGAACAGGCTGCCCAGGGTAGTGGTTGAGTCACCATCCCTGGAAGTGTTTAAAAGGCTTATAGACGTGGCGCCTAGGGACGTTGGTTTAGTGACAGATTTAAGTTATGGTTGGACTTGATGATCTTGAGGATCTCTTTGAACCAAAATGATTCTATAAAATATTGTAAAGGACATCTTGAGTCTGAAGTCAGGTTACACTGGAATCTAAGTATTAATGTCACTCTAGAAGTAACTAAAGCTGTTACAGAAGTGATTTCCTGCTTGGAAAAGTCTGTGGGAAGCCAGACTTTCCTGCCTCTTATCAGAACTGACACAAAGCCTTTCAAAGAGGCAGTTTTCTCAGGTGATGGGATGATGATAAGAAAGAGGACTTGAAATTCTGCTTCCCGCTCTGGTTCAAATCATGGACCTGACCTCCAAGTTTTAATTTCTTAGTGAAAGCTGAAGAACCACAAAAGCAAGGTGAAAATAACCCTAAGCTAAACATAGGAGTTGTGGAACCATGTTATGAGTGGTAGGCATGTGTGACAGCATCTGGTGTTGATGGGGAGCAAAAGAGGCCACAGTAGCAAATGCTCAGCATCCCTTCTTTCTCTTCTTTGGGTGGAAAGTTATTATATATGCAAAGTGGAGCTATTCCCACCAAAAGCTGGAGAGACCAGGCGAGCCTGGCTCATGGAGGGGCTTACAGACCAATCTCTTTGTGCTGTCTCTCTCTGTTTTTTTCATTTTAATCAAATGTTTTGTTTCTGTTGAAATTGGTACAGGCATCCCTTAAAAACGCCTCCATTGTGAACAAATCTCATTTTCCTGCCAAAAGTCATTTTATGGGGACATGCTGGAAAATCCTTTTGTTTGCTGGCAATCCTTCCTTGTGGAAGACCATCTGCTTGTTTCTGTTAACAGAGCAGGTCTTGATTGCTCAAGGGGAATACACTGTACCAGCAAAGCCTGCCCAAATGGAAGTGCAAAAGCATAGGAAAGCCATCGGGGAGGCAGACAAAGATTCAGAGATGAAGATGATTTTTGGCTGCAAAAGTGTCTGGCTTTGCCTAGGGAATGACTCATGACATCATGACAGTGTGCACAGCAACACTTTCTCTTCTTAAAAACATTTTTGGCCACACTGGGCCTCATCACATCACCCTGTGCTGATTATTTGGGCTTTTGCTATTTGTCTTCCAAGTCAGGAGCTTCTGACTGACACCAAATTCATCCACTTCTGTACAAAGGGCTATGAGAAACACAACTGGACAGACAGGACTCTTGGGGAGAGAAAGAGATGGTTGATGCCATCTGTCAGGAAATCAGACAATAATGTACGGAACTGTGAATATTGCAGACCTATTGGCAGAAGTTTCAGATACAGACATCATACAGTCACCAACAGGCCTATGGCACCTAATGAGGTGATTTTATCACTGGGGCTGTTTAATTCCTTTCATCTAGTGCCTGCTCTTTATTTTCCTCTTCCCTCCCCTGTCTTTAGTCACAATAGCCAGAATTAATTTATTTCCTTTAATGCAGATGTTGTTGGTCTTGAGGAAAACTTATTTTACCTGCCTAGGTAATGAACGCTCTGTTAAGAGCTATGGTATTTTTAGGACTTTCTTGTATATATAATCATGCTTTACATTGCCGGGTATTTTATAGCACACCAGGTTTTCCAATGTTGTCAGACTCCCTTTATTTCTCTACTGACAAATAGGCATATATCTCATTCCCAGTGCTGATAAGCTTAGCTGCAGGAGCTACAAGAATGGAAATCAGAGAACAAACATGGCTTTTTCAGAACCAGTGATCCTAATTTCCATCCTCCTGCTAATGCTGGTAAAGAGGCTCTAGATATACACAGGGGAATTTGAAGAATTTATATTCCTGACAATCTAAAAGGAGTCACAGACAGCGGCAGCAGCTACCCTACATGTAACTCAGTGAGTGCTGGACTGCTTTGTTTCTTAGAGGAATTAGCTGAATGAATAAATAGCTGTCTACCCCTACGAAAATAAAGTTGAATATGCAATTAAAATGAAAGATTTTCCTCCTGAGGGTGTGGGGATCTGTTAGATAAAATTATAGGAGGACCAGATGCGAAAAGTACTGTTGTTTCACATCTTTAAAAATTAGGACAATTAAAAGAAGTGAAACATAAAGAGTCTGTCTTTAAAGGGGAATGCGTTTGTAGGCCTCCGTGCTAGTATCTGTATCATTAGGGAGAATGTAAGGACTAGCTAGTTATGTTATGTGGCAGATAGAAGACTAATTACAAAACATGCACTTGGATTTCCTTAATATAATAATGAGAGTTCATTAAACTGTGGCAGGGAACAGCAAGATCAGTGCTGCAATCTTATTATTATTTATTTCTATTACAGTGCTGCCTGTAGGAATGAAATGAAACAGGAACCCCTATTGTGCTAGGTGCTAGATAAGCACAAATTAGGTGATTGACTCCTGCAGTTTAAACACCGCTTTCTGTAGCCACCTCCTGTGGGGATTCAAATCCAGTTCTGATGATGTTGAAGGGGGAAACTTTTTCACTTGAACTTGAGGGAATTAATTTTCCATTAAATACATCAAAAGTTTCACCATATGAGCACTAGCAGAGTGATCATGTAGACTCGAGGATGTACATGAAAGTGCAGAAGCGTATGTTGCATTTGGTAAGCAGGATGGTAGCACAGGCATATGAACTGAACTATTCATAATCCCTGGGTGAAGAGGTTGGGTTATTGCAAGAACTGATTAATTCAGAAAAAAAAAAAAAAAGGAGATTGATAAATTCAAACTTCTTAGAGCTTCTATGTGTCCCAGAGACTTTGAAATATCCAGCATAGTGCCTGCATGGTGTTACCAGTTCCTGATCCTCTCTCATTTGTAGGAATAGGATTTGTTTGGCTTCCTGGAAAAGAGAGGGATTCAAACAAAGATGATCCCCTGACCAGCCAAATCGCAAGTGTTGGACAGGAGACTCACACGATTTTTCCCCGGCTCTGTCCTCTGCCTGGGCAGCACAATGCCATGTTCTCCCAGCTCTGTCACCTGTGAAAATACACAACATACAAATCTCACCTGTGGGGTCAGAAAAATATCAAGAAGTTTGCCTTCAACTGAGACATCTGTCAAGGGGAAAAATTTTGATTTGGATGGTATTTCCTTCCACTCAAATGCCGTATGTCTTGTAACCTTACTGATTTGCACTCTGTGATGCAGGTAACATAAATTAGTAAAGAAAAAAGGAAATCAAGACACATTTAGGTCATTTTTATCACCTGTATTTCTTCCTTCCCAATGAAGATTTGCAGCATTTGTTACATGTGCACTTTGCTAATATAAGAGTCTTCATTATCAGAAAAGGTCTACCAGCTCAGGATCCTTTTCCCAATACTTATCTGAACTGGATACTGAGAAAGAGATTCAGACTGGGATAACCATATGCTGCTATTTATCCAGCATAGTTTCCACGTTCACTGAGACTTCTGGCTCAGAAATTTCTGGAGGTAAAGCTGCCTTCTGGATTGTTTTCTTTGTAATGCCCATCTGGTTTGTCTTCCATTAATGTCTAGTTAAGTTTTGAAATCATATAATGGCTTCTATCTACAGTCTTTTTTTTTTTTTTTTTTTTTTTTTTTTAATTTAGCTGGATCTTGCTGTTTTTATGTAATTCATTTTATTTTGTTGGAAAAGACAGCTGGCACTTGTACACCCTTTCATTGTCTCATAGAATCATAGAATCATAGAATAGTTTGGGTTGGAAGGGACCTTCAAAGGCCATCTAGACCAACCCCTGCCGTGAACAGGGACCTCTTCATCCAGATCAGGTTGCTCAGAGCCCTGTCCAGCCTGGCCTGGGATGTCTCCAGGGATGGGGCATCTACCACCTCTCTGGGCAACCTGGGCCAATGTTTCATCACCCTCACTGTAAAAAATTTCTTCCTCCTGTCTAACCTGAATCTCCCCTCTTCTAGTTTAAAACAATCACCCCTTGCCTTGTTGTAACGTGCCCTTCTAAAAAGTCTGTCCCCATCTTTCTTGCGGCCCCTTTTAAGTACTGAAAAGCCACAACAAGGTCTCCCTGGAGCCTTCTCTTCTCCAGGCTGAACACCTCAACTCTCTCAGCCTGTCCATGCTGCCTATGACATCAGAGACTTTTTTCATATCAGTTATTTAATTTCTAGGCAAAGAAATTAAGAAGTTACTCAAATGGAGACTATAATTGCACTTTGGGGCAACCCTATGGTGGAATGAACTATGTTGGGGATCTTCTATATTTCCCATGGCAGTAATTGGAGTATATACATAATTGTTTTTACTTTTGAAAGTTTGTCTGCAGTCATCAGTTTCTTTGGTCAGGAACCAATATTAGCTTTCCAAAAGTCTTGAGTTGTCTGAAGATGCAGTGCTCTTTGATGGAAAAAGATTCACTTACCAAAACATAGATGTTTAGTATGAGAAGTTCTGGGTTATCCAAGATAACTACATAGGGTAGCAGAAATGAGAAAGGATCTGAAAGGGATCTAAACTTTCTGGAAACTGATCTGGACTTTCTCAAGGCCAGCAAAGATAACCTAGGACATGTCAGGTGATATTTACTGCCTACTTTTAGCCGAGTGTGTCTTCTCTATAGCACTGAAAGTTAACTCTTCTTTAGGAAGGTATTCAGATAAACAATTAGGCATCTCAGGCTTTCAGGTATCTCAGTTTAAGAAAGTTGTTGCCATGATTTTCATTTGCACACAATGATAATTTTTATCCTAATCTATATGAATAAAAAGACAGCTCCAGATGTGCTGTAAGCAACTGTTTAATGAATCCATATTGGGTTAGCATTACTGTCCTTTCTCTGGATGTTTTTGTGTGGCTTTATTTCTGTGTTTTAATCTTTATTTATGCATTTTTTAATTAGAAAATCCAATAGTTAAGAATTGGGGCATATGAAGATACAGCTATTTCATTTCCCGCTGTGATCTTGTTATATGTCCCAAATTAATTGATCTCAAGCCAAGTTAGAAGCCTTTAGGGATTAATCCTGGGTGTATTTGCAGGTCAGGCTGATAATTTAATGTGTATCAGCTGTACAAGGCTGCTGAGTCTTGCATTCGTTCTTGACATGTGGTGACAGGCATCCTTGTCCTGGCGAAATTCAATCACTAAAGACCCCATGATGCATTTTCCAAAAAAAGGAGGTTTGGGTCTGGATGGTCCAGTCCATATCCAAAGGCCTTGTAACTTCTGAAGTTACAGCCACACCTCTGGGACATGCTCTCATGCTTCAGTTCCAAGGCCAAATCCTCTGGGGCCAAGGGAACTCCTCTTCCAGCTGAAATGGAGACGCAACCATCCAGCCTAGCTGGGTTCTACAGATCATTGCACAGGGGCCATACACAAGTCCCTACAAATAAATAATCAAATAAACCAATGTGATCCTTGAGAAAGGTGCTTTTAAAAAGCACACATATGTCATTTTCTTACAGAAGACCTCGTGCTCCATTTTTATTGTTGTAGGAGTGAGAAGATGCTTACAGCAGCGATTTAGACTTTTATTTTTCTGTTGCTATGGAGGCATGAACCTTATGAACAATTCTCTCAGCTGCTTCTGTTTAGCTGGAAAGAACAAAGATGTGGACAGAAGACTTGGTTGGTTCGGTACCCGTTTACTCCTGGCACAGTGAAGAGGTACACAGGGCTGGGGGCTCCCACAGGTTCCCAGCCTTTTCAGTTTCTTAATCTCTTCCTTCACTTGCAGCCTGAGAAAAGGAAGCACACCGAAAAGGGTCATGAAACACAGCATAACTTCACAGCAGTTTTCCTATGGAGAGCTGCAATGAAATTTTTCACCTTTTCTTTCATGCTACCTCTGAAAACAAGGACAAAAGACCTGTTGGTTTTGGTGAAGCCAAGATTTTCACTGGCATTCTCCTGGCAGTGATTCTGTGTAGCACAACTAAGACATTTTGCAAGAAGAATGCATTGATACTATGCTATTTATATGTATGAAATATTAAACAAATAATAAGCTATATGTAGATGATTATAATATGTCAGTACTTAACTGTTGAAAGTAAGTGACACCCTTGGTCACAGACATAATGCAGAGATAAAGGCTTGAACATTCAAAAATATGATGTCCTTGTTTTCCCATAAGGAGAGAAGGCTCAGAGTAAAGTCCGTGGAGGCAAATCTTGCATCATGATTGTTACTGCTGTATCTGTTATACAACAATATAGTTATGCAGGGGAGGACTTGATTGCAAATATTATTTCCTGACGAGTAATTTTGCCTGGTATAATTCTGCTCAGCATATTCTTCTGAGTTCTGCCTTGGGTCAGATCTTCACGCCATTAAATAAACCGTAAGTACAAGTAACCTCCCCCTGCTCTCTGGCAAACATATGTAAAAATGACAACTGAAATTTCTAAGGAATTTATAGTCAGGTTCTCAACTGGATCACACCACCAGTTTGTACCAGCTGAGAACCTGACCTTAGCACTGTTTTTCTCATTGTGTTTTTTTTGTCACCTAGATTTGATTAGAAACTCCTTTCCTAAAGGCTCTCTAAACATATATTCTGTAATTCTATTTTAAATTCTCTGTGGAAGAATAATATGTCTAATTTAGCCCTGCAGAATGCAGCTAGAAGAATGCTCTTCAGTGCTGAAACACTTTGTAGAGCAACTTTAAAACACTTTATGGAGAGACACTAATGGAATTTTCCTCCTTTCTACCGAGCATTCTTGCTTCTAAAACTTCAAAAATATACCAGCCAGCATTATGCAGAACATGCATTACTTAAATTCAGGCATCTTTCCTTTCCTTCCCTTCCTCCACATAAAGCAATTTTCTTTTTAAATGTTTCAAAATTTGCAGCTGTGCTACTCTAGCAGGATGTTCTTAGCTACAGGAAACATACGAGCATCTGTATGCTTTCTGACTCAAATTGTTTTAATTCAATTTTAGTGTATACTTGACGTGATGAATTCAAGTCATGCAACTATTGAATAAGCATTGGGGAAGATGGATTGAGATGGCAAAAAGTAATGTGTCATCAAATGACACATTTTCTTCCACCCTATCTCAATGTCAAGGGCACGAAAGAAAGGGAATGAATTATCTTGAACAAAAATACTTAGAGACTCATATTCCAGTATCTATTGCATTGCTCCCAGTTTAAATTCAGAATGTCAAGGAAGCATTTGGATGCTGAACTCAGGCTCAAAGGGTTCTAGTAAATGGTAACCAGTCACTAGTGGGGTTCCACAGGGATCCATCTAAGGATGGACCTTTAACATCTTCATAAGTGACTTAGATGCAGGACTAAGTAATTTTACCAATGACACAATATCAGGAGGAGCTGTTGACACTCTCAAGGGCAGAGAAACCCTGCAGAGAGATCTAGACAAAGATGTGCCAGGGGAGGTTTAGGTTGGACATTGGGACAAGGTTCTTCAGCCAGAGGGTGCTGGACACTGGAACAGACTCCCCAGGGAGGTGTCACAGCCCCAAGTCTGACAGTGTTTGAGAAGTGTTTGTACAACACCCTCCAATATATGATGTGAATTTTGGGGTTGTCATATGCAGTGATAGGAGCTGTACTCGACAATCCTTGTGGGTCCCTTCCAACTCAGGCCATTCTATGATTCTGTGAACTGAAGATTTACAGGGAAGGAGTAGCAGCACCAGGGGAGAGGTGTGAAAAATTGAGCTCTTGGTGACCTCTCTGTAATGTTTTATACTAATTGAAGTTCCAAGTGTTGCATCCATCCAGGTTTTTTCTTAATAATATAGACGAATGACAATCCAACGACAAGAACACTTTCACTAGCCAGGGAAATCCCACAGTATGTTTGTTTTTCTGACACAAAATTTCCACTTGATCTTGGACTAATCACACAGCAGGGTTTGAGGTACAGTCGCAGGAGAGGTGGGGAGTTAATTAGTGCAGCTTAATGAACACTGTCATGGCCTGGTGACAGCTGGTCATGGTTGCGCTTCTGGCTGCCCCCAGCATGACCATGTCAGCTCCAGCCTCCAGGAAGTAGCTGGTAGCAGCAAAGTGGATGTTTTGTGCACTGTCACCACTGAACAGTCATCTGTGATGCTGTGGTAAACAGTAGCTGTGAATAATATGACAGAACAGATTATAATAGATTGTCAAAATAGTCACCCATTGGTTTAGAAATGAAACTGACAGAAATATAGTTAAATTCATCCTGATTTATTAATAACCGAACAGCACACTTCAGTTCCAGTAAGTGAAAAGGCAGACAAAAACATATTTCATCCTTTGAGGGACTGTGGTCTAAACTCTGGTTCAAGGAAGAGCCTGGTTATTTAATATTCTTCTTTAGTACCTAGCACTGCTATAAATCCTTTCTATGTTGGTTAGTTAAATGTTATTTTGTGTTCCTGATATATTGATCAAGAAACTAAATTAAATAGCTTCTGTTAGATTAGCATTTTCTTCTGGGAGCAGTTGAGCAGTGAAGGTTGCATGACCTGGAGATGTTGGGGACCCCTCTTTGGTTTGCAAAGGTAGACTTGGACTCATGATGGATCTATAGAGCCTGCCACGTGTGCCTCAAAATCAAAGCTTCCATGGAAAAGCTTCAGAAGAGGGAAAATACGGTAAGAGCATGAATCTGCACACAGTTTCAGCTTTCAGAGGGTTCAGGAAATCAGTCATGATACAGTAGGAACTACTGACTGATAGTAACGTATGAACACTGTCAAGAAACCTCATATCTCAACAGTTTTTTCCTCTATGAATTGCACCTGATTGCTTTTCTGAATATGATGAGGCTTCATTTGTGTTTTGCAAAATGCTTTGCAGTCCTTCTCGGAGATGTATTAAATGCCTGATATTTTTGGGACATACTGTTGCTTAGTAAAGCTTTGTCCTTCTGCTAACAACAGCTTTTGCTCATGGCCTCTATTCACCGACAGCAGAAGTGGCCGGATTCACATGTGTGCTTGGCTCAGATCATGTTTTCCCAGTGATTTTCATCCGTACCAGCTCCAGTTATTGTTTTGATCAAGACTCTTTATGCCCTTTGAATCTGTTGGGCTTTTTGTTTCATTCTATTTTGCTTTATCAACAGTGACTGACGGGAGTTTTGAACACAGCAAACATTTCACATTTTCTTTTGCCTGCTGCTGTTCCTCCATGTCCAGCCAGGAGACATTGTTGGGAAAGTACATCTGCCAAGATTCATGTGTACATGCAAACAATATCCAACTAAAGGGCTGCCCAAAACAGATCTTTTCAGTGTAGCTTTCAAGATATTTACTTCAATATGTGTGAATCAGGATATTACTTGAACTGAACATGTCACAAGTTTCTTCTCCCTTTGTCAATACTTCAACCGTATCTCATAAGCCAAATTTGTCACTCCACACAATTATTTTAAAGACATTTCCATATGTAAGGACAAATCCAGTTGTTCCATGTTGAAAATTAGTTGTTGTTATTTAAGAAAAAAACAGAAATAAAAAAAGCTAAATATCTCAGTATATCTTGTGTACTAGCAGATAACCAAGTTTATAAGAAAATCTGATTTTTGTCCAGAAAAGACACAGAAGAAAATTACAAACTTCTAACAGGGGAAAAAAAAAAAAAAAACAAGATTGAGTTCTTCAAAGTAGAATCAGAATTTTACATACATATTGCATTCAATAGACATGGATCTGAATTTTTTCAGATGGCTTTGGAAGTGTCATCCTCATAATATATGCTTTTTATTCATTAGGCTCTCTTTCAGGAAGAGTCATGTCTCAGGTACAGCATATTGCTGAAATATGTGATGTAATGATAGGAGAAAACAGATATAAATCATTATGAAGGAAGAGACTACGTTAGAATTGTGATGTTTTTGTAGCCAATGCTCTGGTCATACACTTTGTGACCTGCTTTGCCTCAAGCTACAACCCTTGCCTGTTGGCAACTCTCTTTGTGCCTTGGTCTAAGATAAGGAGGATGGAGAATGGCTCTCTGAGCACAAAGGGGAGACCTCATCAGGGTCTACATCTTCCTCACAAGGGGAGGAGGAAGGGCAGGCAGTAGAGAATTCTCATAGAAGTTCGCTGTTAAGATGCAAATCCATAGGCAAGAGGGCTCTGTTAAGTCCTTAAAATTTAAGTTATCTGCTAAGTTGAAAAAGAGGGACAAAATACACTTGAAGAGAAGTCATGTTAGTTGAAAGTCATGTTCTGTCAAATCAAAATGATTACTTTTTTTTAATTATTATTTTTTCCGAATGTCTGGAAGCTAAATACTGAAATATATCATGTACTCATCCAGGAGAGCCTTATACTCTGCAAAAGCTCTATTTAACAGCTTACAAAGTGATAACTTCTCTTCCCCTCGCTCTCTCTGGGGTTGCCGTGCTCTCAGATAACTTTCTCTACCTCCCATGATGATGTCAGCATCTCTTACATAGGGCAGCCATTTTGTCAAGATAAAATATATGGTATTTTAGCAGCACCATTGTGCTCTAAAGAAGTTCATAGCACTGTCTAGGAATCACCCCATCCCACTCTGCTTCAGCAACAACCATAAGTATAATGGGTGAAGTTGGGGAAACTGCTCAAGCACAGACCTGAGCTTGTCTCTTTGCTGTAGAAGAGTCATAGAATAGTTTGGGTTGGAAGGGACCTTCAAAGCTCATCCAGTCCAACCACCTGCCATGAGCAGGGACATCTTCAACCAGATCAGGTTGCTCAGAGCCCTGTCCAGCCTGGCCTTGAACGTTTCCAGGGATGGAGCATCTACAACCTCTCTGGGCAACCTGTTCAGTACTTTACTACTTTCATTGTAAAAAATTCTTCCTCATGTGTATCTTGGATCACCCTCCTTTTAGTTTAAAACCATCACCCCTTGTCCTGTCATAACATGCCCTTCTAAAAAGTCTCTCCCCATATTTTTGTAGGTTACTTTTAAGTACTGAAAGGCTGCAATAGGGTCTCCTTGGAGATGAGGTCCCATTTCCCTGCCTCAGCCTCCAACTCACCTTTCACACCAAGACACCTGCTCTTGTTGCTTCCCATCGCACCCCTCAGACCTCTGTCCTGTTTAACTCACTGCACCTGCAAAAATATATTTCCTTATTTTACTCATGTTCACATCTTATACAGATGGTTCAGTGTTTCCAGACTTCGATAGATGTCTCCGCTGGGTTGAGGTGCACAGAGGGATCCTCTCTGTTGCCCCATTTTAATTTTCTGACTTGAGAGAGTTAGTAATTCAAAGTCTGTATTTGAGTATTGTCTATCTGTGCTGAGTTCTTTGTTATTCAAAGGACTGTCCACAGGACATTTGAGAAAGCAATTTACCTCTGTGCAGTTTCTATCATGACCAGTTGCCCCATGTGTTTCTTGTCAGCTATTATACCAGATCAAGTCTCAAGGACTTTGCTGTTCCTATTAGTGGCAAATGCTGAAAAGTTGCCTCAATGCCATAACCTGATTTGCTGAGGAAAATGCTAAGAATTGTAGTCATGTGTATTACTGAGACCAGCCATCCTCTTTAATTTTATGAGGCAGTAGCATTTTGTTGTTAGCCTGTTTCATAAATGTGTTCATGCCAAGGACATTAGCTTGTTATAGGTTACAATAATTGATTTAAATACCTCTTAGCTTTTACAGAAGTAGAAAACAAACTTCTGGAAAGTCATATAGCATCAAGTAAAAATTGGGGACTTCAAAGGTTTTAGCCTTTCAGAGCCCTCTTCTGCTTGCAAGAAGGTTTTGTTGTTTTTTCTGCTAAGTAGCAATGGAAGTTAATCATAAAGAATACCAGAAAACAATGAGATAGCTTGTTTTCTTGCAGAACCATTAATAGGCATGAAGGTCCACCCTTACAATGAGACAAAAACCCCTCCAGGATGAAGTTTTAATGCCTAACAGTAACAAAGTTAAAAATAAAATGAAAAGCACCATCTGAGACTGAAAACATCGGTGGAGAGGACTCGAAGAGTCATAACAAGTGTCTCCCACAGAAAATACTGTCAAAGTCTGGAGCTTAAACCAACTCTGTCTGTAAGGAGCTCAGTTTTCAGAGTTGCTGATCTGAGCTTTCACCTGTAGCATTTGGCACCTACAACCAGTCCGACTGCTGGGCACCATCAGACCTGAGTATTTGGACACCTTGATCCTAAAGCTGTCACAGGGATTTTGTGTTGATGGCTAATATTGAACAATTATTTGAGTAAACCATTGCAGTGGAATTAAATCCCCAAATTTCCAGGGAATATGGGATATTTTTTTTTTTTTACATGAGTAGTTTCTTTCTGATCCTGGTAGTGCCTGCATATACTAGGCATTCCATTCTAGACATACGTTTGAACTCACCTCCCACATTTCCTTGTCAGTGACCAGGCACATGACAGCTGATGTGGCAGACATGCCCCATGCAGGGACATGGCATGCACTGGCTGATTGGCTTGTATCGTGTGCTGTATGGCCACCTGGTGGGTACATGCTCGTGCACTGCGATTTCAGCAGATAGATTCCCACTGCAGCTCTTCCTCACTGGAGTCATTCATGCACAGGATCACAGAACCATTTTGTTGGAAATGCTTGATGGGAAAGACCTTTACGATCATTAAGTGAATCGTTAACCTAGCATTGTCACTAAACCGTGTCCCTAAGAACCTAATGACATCTTTTAAACACCTCCAGGAATGGTGACTCCACCACTTCCCTGGGTGGCCTGTTGCAACACCTGACAACTCTTTCTGGGAAGAATTTTTTCATAATACCCAATCTCACCCTCCTGTGGTGCAACTTGAGGCCGTTTTCTCTCATCCTATCAGTTGTTACTTGGGAGAAGAGACCAACCCCCTCCGTGCTACAACCTCTTTTCAGGTAGTTGTAGACAACTATAAGATCTCCCCTCAGCCTCCTGTTCTCCAGGCTGAACAGTCCCAGTTCACTCAGCCGCTCCTTGTAGGACTTCAGCTACCCTTCTTGTTTGTGGACACTGGCTCTCAGGAAGCTTGTGGGAATTTCTGTGTTTAATATTTTCCTTCCCATCTTTAAACCTGTCAGAAATTAGAAGAGGGTTGAGATGCACTGGGAGAGAAGGGTGGAGGGGTGTCTGGCAGACATATAATATAATCTTTGTTTTCACATGAAAGCAGGCTAAGTTGTGGGGATATGCTAACAGCAACAGAGAGGCTGGTTTTGTTGTACAAGACCTAAGTACGGTTAAAAAGTAAAAATAAAATAAAACAAAAAAAATGTCTAAGTACTGGTGTGGGCATTTATTTTTTTCAGTCTTGTATACGCTTGTTTTTTGTATTTTTTATTTTCTATATTTCTATATTTATTTTTCTTTGTTTTTGTATTGTTCCTTGTCTTTAGTCCACTTTATGTTTAAGCTAAATAAGTTCATGGTGTCTCAGCTTTGCAGCAGTTGCATTGTTCCTTTATTTCAGTAGAAAACAGAGACACGAGTGCAAAAGATACCCAAAAGGACAGCACTGGACTTTGCTGTAGACATGAGTGCTGCTGCCTCACTGGTCTGAAGATACAAACCTGATTTACATATATGGCAAAAGGAGGATTTAATGTGAATAGAGCTGGTGAAAAAACTGCAATAATAAAAAGCATAAATGCAAAACTTCCCTCTAGTACCTTCAGAAGCAAAGTTAACAACATTAATGTGCTCCAGGCTATGGCTTTGCTTCAGAATCTATACAAGGGAACCACCTCTGCTGCCCTGGTGAAAGTAAAACTGAATGTCACCTTTAGATTTCTCTTGCCTCTCCCTCTTGACAGCTCTCAGGGTGGGCCTAACCCAGCTGTGCTTAGTTTGTAAAGCTTGACAACATCACCACTCAAGGTGCAAAGTTTTTAAGGTGCATTCATTTTTCATTTCAAATTCTGTCTCTCAAGCTATCTATATATAGTTCAGCATTTATGCTGCAAATAAAGCTGTAGCTGGTGAGGTGCACAGAAAATAAGAAATGATAAATGAGTTAACACTGAGTTTGTCACAAGGCCATTTGCTGCATGAATTAAAACACAAATTGGCCTATGGGTTTAGGGTTTAGCAGCCCTGATACAAAATATGTTAGTGCAGAAATCTGGTGATGGTATGTTTGAAGGTCTATTTTTCTTAAAGTTAGGCAACTTGGCTGTCCTCTCTCACACTCTGGCATAAAGTCAAAAGAATGAAGAACGCTGCACTTGTATGAGTGATGCTTTAGAAAGGGAGTGTCATACATGCATAAAATTAATCTCCTCAGGTCAGGGGAACTGTCTGCTTAGAAGTGTCTGTCCGTAAAGTGTTATACCCTAGTGGGCACACTTCCTGAGATATAATTTATTCTTATGTTTAAGGGTGCTCTTAGCTGGCCTTCTCTCCTTTTGGTAGTCACAACTGTCATTGCTGTTAATTAAAGTAATACCTGACTGCATGCTAGAGAGCAGGACCACACGCCATGAGAACAGTACATTCCTTCAGCTCTTTCTATCCTGAAAAATGGAAGACAGCCCAGACTTGTAGGAGAAAGGGTTTAATGCAGCAAAGTTCATGTACTAAATGCCAAATTAACCTCCATTATTATTGTAATTTGATGTGGTACATGCATGTTGCCCTTGGTTAAGAGGACAGCTTACCTTTCACTCCCTCTCTTGCAGGCTGCAGATGCCAGGTCTGAGTTCATGAGATCTCTGCTCCATCACAACATTCCTCCCTCTCACAGGCAAAGTGTCTGTAGGGCTGCACTTCTCAACCATGGTCTGTCTTCACTTGGTGACTAAAAGTCCTTTTCTTCCTTTCACAGCCTCTTCAAAACAGATCATTACCTTTTCATCCATAGCAAACTGAATAATGAGGAAAGGAGCATAGAACTCTGTGTATATTTGACTAATACAAACCATAAATGTCCTAATAAATTCTCATAAATCCCAGTCAGTGAAGTATCCTCCATCACAATGCATGAGGCAGTACATAGTGACACATTCTTACCTTTTCTTCTGCATCTTCCCGGGGCTCCATGTGCCTGCAGAGCATCCACCAACTCTAAAGCCTTTTCACCACAGGGCAGCTATGGTAAAGCATTCCCTATGATCCCTGCTGTAAGCATGGGAATAGAAAACTGTGAAGGGTAGCAAGTAGCTTTCTATGAACTACATCACCCCCTTATTTTGCAGGGATTTGTTGTTCATTTAACTTTATCATGTTACGTTTCTTTTATTTTTATTTAAATTTACTCAGCCATTTGAACACTGTGCACACAGGTAAATTAAAATGCTTGTAGTACTAATAAAAATATTATGCAGAACTTCCTCAATCTCCAGGCTGCCTGTTGAGTTGTGGAGTGTGTTACCAGTCATGGTTCATTTATCTTCCTTACCCTGCCATAAGGTCAGGGAATACCGCCTTTATCTTACAGATGGGAAACTGAAACAGAGTGAGTAAAGCCTTGATCTTCAAAGGCATGTAAGTGAAATGGGATCCAGAGGAAAGAAGGCATTTAAACTGTAAGCAGATTCTTAAATAACTTTGAATCTCTGGGCCTATGGGATTTCTCGAAGTCATGCAAGGAAGGCTGTGGATGAGCAGTGAGCTGAGCCCAAATTTCTGTATGCGTAGGCAAACATTTTGTAATGATCCCAGATTTCACTACATCCAGTTACGCACAGGCGAAGCTAAGTAGCTATTCAAGTGCTAAATATTCTTTTCTCCTGAGTGAACTCATGAGGATCTTTGCCCTTGTCAGCTGCAAATGTGGAGATTAAGCCCACAGAAAGAGGTGATTCTTTCTTATATGTCACCCTGAGAAGTTTCCTAAGAAGTAGATCAGAGAAAGAGGCTCTCCTGCCCTGCAAGACAGGTTTCAGCTGTGGTTTTTACCTCGTTTGGGTGTTTCATCTCTCTGAAAAATTGCCCAAATCTGTCAAAGATCTGAGATCTTACTGTCCCACAGTTCTGACTGTTAAACCTACTCCATCCTCTGCTGCTTCTACTTTGCTATAGTGATTTGCTTCAACCCATTCCCCGTGCTACTAAACAAGTGTCAAATCAGAGGTCCCAAAAGATTTGTCCACTTGGTTACTGATCCTTGACACTAGGATTTGTTTGTAAGCACTCAAAAGCAGAAAGACAACTGCTAGTGTTCTCAGACCCT